>NW_019175856.1:284539-381708 GCF_002260705.1 Seriola dumerili
ATATGTCATTCAAAAGAGAGGCATGGAAATCCGTCTGCCATGCTACTCACAGATGTGTGGCAGATGTTGCTAATGTCATTAATACAATTAATACAGTAAAGACTGTGGCTTCATCTACTGATCCTCACTGCTGTTACTATAATGTACAGTAACAGCAACACCAATCCACACACACACACACACACACACACACACACACACACACACACACACACACACACACACACAAATGTGAATGATTTGCAAATCTTTATCTCTAATATGCTTAAATATGAGGTTACCCAGTTACATGCAAAAACATAGGCGATGCATTGTATGACTTTTAGCAGTTTTGTGATTGCCATTTATCTGTAATATCTGTAATAATAATTTTCACTGTACAAAAATGTTGAGAAAATGAATTCCAGATTCATATTTAATTAGTAGATATGGGTTTTACTTAAAATAGTTGACTTTTACCAAAAGAAACCAAGAAGTCCTGATGAAACGACAAAATATGCATAGGCAATCTTACAAATACAAAGGTGTAGCCAAGAGTACTAACACTCAGTTTCTTTTACTTTGCATTTTTATGGATGGCAGACATAACAAAACTTAATTGAAAGGTTTACAAACAGTAGGTCACAGTAACCTATTTCACTTACTTGCTGTTTGAAATTGCCTATTATCGTGTCCTGCTGATGATAAGATTTTTGCACAGAACAAACCAATAATCTGACAGTTGTCCTTTGGTCTAATTATCAAAGATGCTCTCATCTGTGTTACAGTAATTGTGTTACTTGTAATTTACCAGATCCCTATCTGTCATAAATCCATGTTATAACCCTGCACTGGGCTTAGTGATTTTTCAATGTTCAGAAATATGTAAAGCCTCCCAGTTGCCTAAAATTATTATTAGTGGGCTTAGTTTCCTCACACACACACACACACACACACACACACACACACACACACACACACACACACACACACACACACACACACTGCAAGAGGGAAAACGGGGGCAGAGATCCATATTAAGAAAGGATATATCCAGCAGCAATCTGTTTTCTTCCATATCTCTCTCTCTCTCTCCTTGTTTCTCTCCTCCTGCACCTGCCTCGCCTCTCTCCTCCTGCATCGTTCTGCCGTTCACCGTACAGGTGCGAGCGAGGCGAACAGCGGCTCGTGCAGCTCCGCCAATTAGGAGCACTGAGCGTGACCACGTGAACAAATCCCGTTGTCTAAATTCCCGTTCAGCGGCGAGCAGCTCGGAGTGAGCGGCAGCGCTGAAAGCCACATTGAGAGGGAAGTAATAACGGAGCGGTGCTCAGGTAAATTGCTTTTTTTTTGTACTGGCTGTTGCTATACTTTTCCTGCCTCCATCCCCTCTCGGCAGCTCTGGTAGGACAGTGTGCGGTTCAGAAGCGGGGGCTCTGAGACAGGATGTCTTGGATTACATTTGCCGTCGCTTGCGGGTGACTCTCTGCTCTCCTCCGATCCGCGGACAGGACAAACAGCATCATCGGCTGGTTGCTCTGCCTGCACCGTCTGTGCATTGCAACTCAGCCACTCCGCTCCTCCCTCCCCCCTCTCCCTTTCTCCCCCTTGTCTCTCGCAGGCGCATGAGGCTATTGATAGTTGACAGAAGCCTCGTAATCCCTGGCTGATTTGGCCGACCGGCCACAGCCATTTGCGAAACAAGAATGTTGATTGAACTTTATTTTGCTTGGAGATTTGTTTTAATTGGTAACGCACGCATAGATTGACGCCTCGCAGGGGGTGGGGGAGAGTGTGAGAGGCTTCTTTTGGTGCTGCATGCAGCCAGGCAAGCAGAAGCGAGCTTTTATTGCTGAATTATTTATAAGACTGTCTGGGAGAGAGTAATGCTTCTCTTGGATGGAGAGAGAGTCGTGGTCAAGATGTAGGCTACTCTTTCCAGTCGTGATTTTTTACTTAAATTTAGCCTCTTTATTTATTTATTTATTTATTTATTTTTACTTTTTTTTTAGGAAATGTGTCCACTTCAAGCTACACTTAGGCTTTGTGCTTCCTTCTATTGTTTAATTAAATCACATTCGTCCTAAAACTATTACTGTGATACAATACAGATTGAGAACAGTGGTTGAATACATTTACTCAAGTAGGATTCTGTACTATGTGAATAATTATGTTATTATATTATATTATTAGCATAGTTTTATTCCACTATGTATATGACATCTTTAGTTTGCTATATTTACTTTGTAGATTCAGACTATTAATACAAAATATAATCAACCAATAAATTATGATCTACACTAATAGATTAGGCTACTGGAAGCTGCCCAGCAGAATCTCTATTTATAATGTTAAAATATAGTATGTACTATACTGAAATGGGCCAGTCCTTTACTTTTGTTAGGCTTTTTAAAGTATGCTAATACTTTTGTTCTTTTAGCTAACAGTTTGAATGCAGGACATGCACTTATAACAGAATGGTATTGTGGTATATGGTGTACTCTTCTTTATTATTTTATTTGAGCCTATTTATTTGTTTATTTATTTTGTCTTGTTTGCGTTAATTTTCCACAAATATGCCCTTTTTGTTTCTCTAAAATCCCTCCTAAGTAGGCTAAGTAAATAAATAAATAAACATTAATAAATAAACAAATGCAGGTTTTTTGCCCTCCTATGTTTATGCCTTTTTGCAGCCCCACCACCGGAATTATTCGACCACGTCTGCGCCTGCGCACTCCTACCATTCATCTCTTTCTCTCTCTCTCTCTATCTCTGTCTCTCTCTCTCTCTCTCTCTCTTTCTCTCTCCCGTCTCGTGCAGACAGGAGAAACCAGCAGGCGGCTCCGGGCTCTCTAGCTCGCTCGCGCTCGCTGCCCGGTTGTCAAGGCACTTTGTGACTTCTCCTCGTTGCGGCTGGACGGTGACGGCTCAGATTGGCTCCCTCTCGGATTTTTGCCCGTTTGGATTTCTATATTTTGGTGTCACTGACGGACTCTCAGCTGCAAATTGCCAACACTGTAAGTTAGTTGATATTTTCTTTCTTTCTAACGATGTTGTTCCCCCTTTATTTTATTCTTGAGGCTGAACCAATGGGTCAGAGAAAAAATAAAGGCAGCAGTTTAAAGCTAATTTATTTTCTGTCGCTTGATCTTGGTCGACCAACCAATTCATTTTTCTCTCTTTTTGTATTGTTTCGCCACACGTCCTTGCTTTCGATTTTTTTCAGTGGCAAGAACTAAAAGAGGAACTTTGCACGTGATAAAACGTCAACTTTCTTTTTGTTGTGAGTCGCAGTATTCTCAGTCAGGGTTTGCGGAAGAGGCATGGTGTTAAAGTGAATTATACTGCGAAGAATAATAAGATGAGGAGACCAGACTTGCTGCTTTACCTCATCTCATAGCTCATCTTTCATAGCAGGTGTCTGATAGCCCACTTCCGCACTGCACTGCGAGATATCAATAGTGTGTAAACTCACTGTGCCTAAACATTTTCTCCAACTCTTGCTCGGTTATTCAAGTCCTCGCTAACTGAGTTGTTTGTTTCCTATCCGTAATATGTTTTTGTTGTTTCTTTGTTGCTTTTTCATCCTCCACAAGGCAGTGTTTTGGTGGATCTGAAGTAAGTTGTTGAAGCTGCGTGTTTCATCGCCCAGGTTATTTCCTCTCACAGTACACGCGACCCTCTGTGTTTTTGCGCGCGCGTGGTGTTGTGTTTGCATGCGCGCGCGTAATCAAGTGAATGGCAGCGGGAGGAAGAAATGTTGAACCGCTCTCTGTTCTTGCTGAACCAGCTTGTTGGCATACCTAAACAAACCTGTTATACTTAACGTAAACTAACACCTTATTTCTCGGTCATACAGCAACTGGAAAGGTCACAACAAGCATATCAGCTTGTCAGTGTACAAAGGTCTTCACGCCTACCTGTGCTGTATCATGCAAAACAGTTCCTCTTGGTGCTGTTGAAACCGATTTTTCAGCATTGCTCCATGTCTTGTGTCAAGTGTTTTGACTGCCTGGCTGATTGAACTGCATTTGCCCTCTGCTGTGGTCCAGTGGTTCTCACTGGTCTGTGCTGGTTTATCACTTCTTTAAGCCTGGTGGTCTCCAGGCTTGACTAATGGCCTGTTGCCTTTTGGTTATTTTTGTTTGCTCCACCCTGCTCCACCCTGTTTCATATGTACGAGGTGTCTCTGCTAACACACTTCAGCCACACCTGCCATGGTTGGACAGAAATGTAAGGTGTCTTTGTGTCATTGCCAAGCCCTTCTCCTAGATATAGGCTAATTGATTTATTGACTGGTAACACAGACCTCTTTAGTTGCCGCTTGTTACAGTCATATAAAGCTCTTCTTGTGCTTCCTACTGGGCTTTGTGAATGTATTACATCTTTGCTTTTGGTGTGTGTTTGTGTGTGTATGTGTGTGTGTGTCAGTGTGTGTCATTGTGTATGTGTGTGTGTTTGAGAGATTGTCAGTGATTTTGCATTGTTGCTTCTTTGTTTGTGAGCTTCTCTTTTCTGCGATTGAATGTGATGGACAAACATCCTGCAGCAGCCTTACAAAGTGAGCAGAGTACGAGAGATCAAGCAGGTTGAGAAAGTGTGTGTGTGTGTGTGTGTGTGTGTGTGTGTGTGTGTGTGTGTGTGTGTGTGTGTGTGTGTGTGTGTGTGTGTGTGTGTGTGTGTGTGTGTACCTGTAGGCTTTAGTGTGTATCCTCCAGGCACCCATGAGCACTTTCGCAGACCCTTTCTCATAAGCACTGACTTGGCAATGAACTCTCCATCAATATCGACGCAATAAGAAGATGAGAAGGAGGGAGAGTGAGCTGGTATTGTACGATCACAAAGCACAATCTTTCTTTGTCTCTTTCAGTATTTCTTATTTCTTTCTTCAGGCTTTGTTTTCTCATAGTATTTCTTTTTTTTATTTGTCTCTTCGTTTCTTTTGGCAAATCTTTTCTATTGACATTTGTATATTGTTTTGGCTCGTTTTTGTTTCTTTTCTTTTGGTACACTTTATTTTTATTATGTAGTTTTCTTCTTCATTTTCCCTATTCATCTGTGGGTTTGAGGGTGGGTGTTCATAATTTCTTTTGTGATTTCTTTTATCTTTTTGTTTATCATCTTTTTTTGCATTTGTTTTATTGTTTTTAGACATTATGAGAAAGTAGACATTAAAATGGTAAAAACAAAAGCTTATTTCCATTGACTTGGTTCTAAACATATAAAGCACAACTGATCAGAATTATAGAATCTTTTATAAATTGAGGGTTTTTATATTTAGCTTTTGGTGTTTGATTTTCAGGTGATTGAAACACCTACAAAGGATTATGATTGCTTCAGTGGATGGAAGTGGATTGGAAATGAATTTAATTTCCACTAATAACTTACTTGGGGCCCAGGGACCCAGATTAAGGACACATAGAGAACTGACAGCTGGGTACACTGAGCATGGTTGGCAAACACACACTCAAACGCAGACAGTGTAGCACACCCACAAACCAGAAAAATCACAATTTTGTCAGCTAAATTATTTAAGTCTACTCCACACTCGCTCAGGTAAACAAACACCATTTAGTTTGTTTTCAAGTCAAGTCCAGTCAGTTTCATTTATACAGCTTCAAATCATACATTTGCCTCACAGGGCTTTACAGTCTGTACAGCATAACACCCTCCATCCTCGGATCCTGAATTCTTGATTCTGAAAACTCCCAATGTTTCACAAGAAAAAAAGAGGACGCCTCAGGAAAAGCATCAGTTCTCTTCTAAAATTCAAAATGTCTGTTCTCTATGATTTTTCACTCCTAAGTTTCTCCTCTTCCTCTTGTCTGTCTGATGTCATCTCTGTATGTATAGCCAGTTGTAGCTCTTTTTTTTTCCATCCACATGTGTGTGCAGTGTCTGTTTTATGTACACCTGGGAGCAGTATCGTGGTCCCTCGGCTGCTGGGGTTCTGGTTTGCTTTATGTTATGTTCTTGGTTTAAACAGTTTAGAATCTCAGTGACACACACTCACTTGGAGACAACACACATGTAGCATCATGGGATGTCTCTTTATCCTGCCACTGCTTCTGCAGCGTGTGTGTGCATACCAGTGCCTATCAGCGAAACAGGAATCTGCCCACCAGTTCTCAGATTCTAGCATACAGCAGCACATTTAGAGTCTCATCTGGCAAGGAAATGTAGCACTAATCCAATTGGCTGGAGCTTTAGTAAAAGCTGTCCTAATTGGCTGCAGGCTGCCAAGGTTCCAGTAAGCACAAGAGGGAGTTGGGGAGAGTCCCAGTGGTGCTGTGGTGCAGACTGAACAAAGGGCAGATAGCAAGAGTGTGTGCTACTGTTTTGAATATTCCTCCATTTGGCAATAATAAAGGACCCCTGCTGACTCAGATCCATCCGGCTGACCATATCTCATTTTCACTGTGTTGTTTGACACACACACATGGAAATACACACATGCAAACACACTCGCCGCCTGCATTCCATCTGCAGGAACAGGAATAGCTTTGTCACACAAACATGTTTGAGGAAACATCTTCCCAACTGGCTAAGGAACAAAGCCATTAACACAGGAATATTGACTGTGTGTGTGTGTGTGTGTGTGTGTGTGTGTGTGGGTGTGTGTGTGTGTGTGTGTGTCTGTATGTGTGTGTGTGCATTACAAGAGGAAGAGTGGTTCTTTGCAGAGAAGAAAAAAATGCTGCTGCCAACAGCCACTGCAGCCGGTCCTGTTTCCTTTCACCTCAGTGTGGAATCCAGGAAGGAAGGACAGAGACAAGACAGGAGCGAGAGAGAGGGAGAGAGACAGACAGTGAGACAGAGAGTGTGAGAGATGGCCATGTAAGGTCTCATGCACCATAGCTTGCACCACTCCACACAAACACTGAACCTGAAATGAACTCTTCAAGGTTTGACCTCTCAAGTCACTGTTACGTTGAACTTTTGCTGCGTTACTACGAAACAAAGGCACCCTTCAGCATGAGATGCATTAGGGAATTTACAGAAACAATAGTGAGTTTTCCTGACGAATGGCTTGTTTGTTTTGCATTCACAATTCAAAAATACAATAACTGTCATTGATTAAAGCATTGTATCTGATGAATTAATTTCCCTGAGGGCTTTGATGTTTCAAAATAGGAGTTTTCTTTCCGTGAAAGGGAGGGCTCTGTCTGTAAACTTATGTTAAAAGAGTTGTAATGCCAGTTACAGTAGCTTGTTATGCAGGTGGCCTTGAAATGTCTTTTGGTTGACCACTCGTTATAAATCTTTTTCAAGAGATAACTTAAGTTGACCTGTACTTTTTTTTACTCTTTGAGCTTGTTTATGTACATTTAATATTTATTATTCATTTTCCATTTATGTGGATTCCTGTGGAGAATTAACCAGTAATGAAATTCATCATTCTATTGGATTTAGACAAAATAATCAATGTTTTGTCTCCTAGCATCTGATTGACATTTACTAACTTAATTTATTGCTGCAGTTGCGCATACACACACACACACACACATCAAAAACCCCAACACTCATTAGGCTTAATATAGAAGGTTAATTGTGAAATTAATGTAGAAGCAAACTGTATATGAAGCTGTTCAATCTATGATACACTGTTTTACACACTGAGTCCAATATTTCTTTAATTAGTCAGGCCAGTGAAGAAATGTGGTACACCTAGAATTGAAAATCAAATGTTGATATTTTTTATTATAAGCGAAATGCTCCAGATGTAAAGCACTTAGTGTGGGCTTAAACAGAATCCCTTTTCTGCAAAAAGAGGTGAAGATATTTTTGTTGTACTGACACATGAATTGTTATTTTTTTAACAGTGCAAATCCAAAATCTATAAATGATCTATAAGTGACACACAAGGTTCTTTGTGATCATTTACACACGACACACCTAATGTGTACACTTGTTCTTTTGACTGAATGAAGTGTGTTGAATTTTGACAAACCATGAGCCACACGTCTCTCAATTATTTGAGTAGCGGAAGTCCAGTGTCTACACATTCATTTTTAGTGCAGTGGTGGATTTATTACAGTGCAGTTAGCAGTACCACAACAGTTATGTCTACACTAATTGTCTATCATTTAAACAGGCTGATAATACCACAACCTTAACATTATTGATGAGGTAATACAAGTGCAAGGATAGACAGTGGACACAGAACAAGACTGGGAGAATGTACATGGAGTGGGTGGTTGACATGCAGAGGGAAGGAAGACGATGTGTAGGTGGGATTAAGAAGTGGCACAGTGGAGGTTATCACTAACAGCTCCAGCTGTCAGGAGCAAATCAAATATTCAAATCCTTCTTTGTTCACATTCAGTTTGTGATCTTTGCAGCTGCCAGGTACTGCATTATCTTATATTGAAGAAATCTGTCTTTTATAGATGCAAAGAAGGGAAGAACTGATCGATGGATGTGTAAAAGGATGGAATTAGATAAAGGTTAACAGCTTAATTGAGGCATTTACATGTTTGTCGACATACTCAACAACCTGAATTTAGCCAACATGAGCTGACAATTGAATAAATGGTTTGGTTAGATATGATGGAGGAAACGCTGTTGTTGTTTCACCGTTCTTCACTTTGATTAATTAACAGAACACGATGAAGGTGCAACTCTGTGTGCTCATGTATACCCTGACGTGTGGGGTGAAAAAGTACAGCCACCAATAATGGATTGGAGCTTTGATACAAGCTCTGTTACTTGCTGTGTGACAGAAAAGCCATTTTTCTTTCACTGCACCAACCATGTTGTTTTCTTTTCATAATAGTAATGATAATAATAATGAATAATAATATTAATACCAAATTTAGAACAGGCATTTATGTGGCTTTAGCAAAATTATGACATGCACATACATATAGTGCATGTGCATGCACAGAAGGATTGAATGGACTGAGTGAAAGGAATGTCTTCAGTTTGACAGATATGGGAGGCCCATCTGCTCTATCACTCAACTATGGTGTCATCTCTCTGCTCTGCCTCATAAACAGTCACACACACACACACACACGCACACACACTCTCAGCAACATACTGTATGACACATATCGGGTACACATGTTGATAACCCATTTACACAAACCTGAGCCGATCTCTGAGCTCTCCCTCTCTCACCTTCTCTCCCAGTCACTCATTCAAACATGCACACATCCATTCCTGCACACAGACACACACACACGCACACACACACACACGCATGCACGCACGCACACAGCTCTCTTCTCATGTCCCAGCTCTGCTTACTGTGTCAAAAAGAGCTTAGATCAGGGAAACCATAGCTTGCCCTCATTCAGACTTCCTGGAAGATCGGGCTATTTATTCAAGCAGACCATGTTTGGACTGGGACTGGAAAGTTGCCAGTTTGAATACCAGTTGGGTTCAACAAATGTGGTTGAACCAAACTACTGTCAAGGTGCAACAGAGCAAAGCGCTCACCTCCATTTGCTCCAACAAGCAGTTGATGACTGTGGTTGTACTGGAAAGCTCTTTATAGGGCTGCAACTAACAACTGTTGTCATTATCTTCATTATCTGTCATTATCAGACTTTATATTTTATTTCTATAGAGTAACTTAAACAAAATCAAATCACCATGTTTTTTTTGTTTTTTTTTACAAAGTTAAGTTATAGTGAATTATAACAGTTTATACAAAATGAAGAGCTGTTTGTTCTTTACAATGTGATACAAGCTTAATTTGTCACTGTTAAGCCTCTCCATTCATCTCTCTTATTAATCCATCAGGAAGAGCAGATGAAGGGTTGTTGGCTTCCCTCTTTGGTAACAAACATGGAAAATACTGCCAGCTCGTGTTGTGGGTGTGTAGCGTCTTTTCGTGGTAGTTGTCAGTGCCTTGAAAAACATGATCGAGCTCAATCTGCCTTAATCGGCAATTAACAACAAACTGCATGCAAAATATTGCATGGATCTACTTGTTATTTTAATCCAACGGCACATTTGTTTCCACGATACAGATATGAAGTAGCCACCTAGCACCGTATTTTCCCTGTCTTTCTGTCATTCATGCCACAAAAGAATCATAGAAAGGAAGATGGCAGGCAAACCAGTAAAGAAGCAGGAAGGAGAGTTTAGTTTCTTTTTAGTTTATAAAATTTTTTTTTTTTAAATTGCCAGTCAGAATATCTTCTTTTGATCGACACGTCTCTGTCAAAGTGTGACATGAGAGAAAAGCCTGGTCACTCACTCAACCTTAACTGAATACAAATACCAGTTAACAGCAACAGAAGGATCTTTCAAAGCTATACTCTCGCATAGGAGTACTAAAACCTTGTCAAAAAGAAGTGCAGGCAAGTCTGTTTCCATTAGACCAATCTAAATTATGCATTTGTTCTGCTTTGATAGGAACCCATAAGAAAAAGTCTGGGGACCAATTTTGAGAGCTGCATCACAGTTTGAGAACACAGGCAATAGATGGTAATAATAAAAAAAAAAACACATTACATCTGATTGCATCTCTGCAGAAATGAGGAAAAATTATACTTCACTTTAAAGCAATTTAAAAAAAAAAATCTCTCATGATACATTTGCTTTGTCTGTTGATATGTGTGCCTGCAAGCAATATTTTCCCTACTACAGTGACCCACTGACCGGTGTTAGCAGATTAATTGCTGCTTTCATGTTAAGCTGTGGCATATCACCCCGTAATTGGTAATGGAGATTATCAGAGAGATGCTGTGTGGATCTCTGCATGTGTGTGTGTGTGTGTGTGTGTGTGTGTGTGTGTGTGTGTGTGTGTGTGTGTATATGTGTGTATGTGCATGGGGTGTGTGAGATTTCTTTATCTGATTAGGACGTTTATCTAATAAAGTAGGATTTATGGGATTCTGGTCTCTCTCCTCTGTGCACACACCAGCCCACACTGACAGGCATAACAATAACAACAACAAAACAAAACAAAATGCATATCTGTGTAGAGCTGCATGCCATTGTCAGAACCACATTGTATATTGCAGTGCCTTTGCTCTTAGATAGAAAATGAATGTGACACATATGGGCACAGTTACCTATACGGAACCTCTATTACAAGGCTTAAAACAGGTGAAACAACTTGCAAAAAAGGCTACAGATTTCATCCTTAAATATGTTTAAATACATAACACATACATGATAAAAATTCAAATGAAAGTGCTAGTATTCATGGACACATAGATATTACTGTAATGCAGACACACATACTTGCGTCTTGTGCCTCATGGCTACTGAGGGGTATCCACCCGTGTTTGTTGTGCTTGCTGGGAGGATGAGGATAAAAACCAAAAGATGCAACAGAGCAGCGCCCTCTGCCACACACGCACACACACATACACACATACATGCCTGTGAGCAGGCACACACAGCACTTGCAGGGAAGCTTCCCCATATTTCTCCTGAGATCTTTTGGAGCCACATCATCGTCTCACTCCAGCACACACATCAGTGTCAGCCTGACTTGCATACGTACAGCGACCACTCAGCTTGCTGAAGGTGTCTCTCTGTGTGCGTGTCTGTGTGTGAGTGTGTTGCTGTGAGAAGGAAAAGGAAAGGACCAGAAAGCAAGAGATGTGCATACATGCGAAATGTGTTTGTGCCTTTGCTTGTGTGCATCTCTATGTTTCTGCTTGAATCAATAAGCCATCTGACTGCCTGTTTGTTGTACCTCTACAAACTGTCTGGTGCCAAAAAAAATTTTTTTTCATCATCACCAGCTCATAGCATACAGCTTGTTCTCATTTTCTGTGTTGTTAGATTAAACACAAGCAGGCAGTGGACGGAAAACAGTCAAAGAGTGAATATCCTGTATTGGATGTTTATTAGAATCATACATATATCCCTCTCCAGTTCATATTATTAGAATTAATTCCATGTGTCTGTTAGTGTAGGCTACTCAGTGCTAGATGGACATGAGCACTGTCAGCATATGGCATGTGCTAGATTTATAACAATGCTGCTCTTACTAATTTACTCATTTACAATAACTCAAGAGTTAGATATAAAAAATAAAACTCACCTTCAGAATTTTATATGGCTATTTGTCTCCAACTTATTATGTTAAATGTAAGTCAGATCTTTTTTTTTTCTTTTTAAATAATGCCTTGTTGTAATATACTGTTTGAATCCATTCATTTCACCATGTCTATCTTTACTCAGTTGATGCGTCTCAATCATTTTGCACTCAGCTGTGGACTTCGTGTGTAGGTGGGGAGAGTAATACAGTATTACGTACATGAATAAATAAATAATAATGATAATGGTTATATTGAGAGAAGAGCTTTGTAAACATGTAGTCTTTTATGACGACTATAAAGCGTTTACTTTACAACAACTTTGCTGTGTAAACTATACCCAGGCTACTGTGGGATGCTTCTTATATTGGAATACAGAAATGTTGTGCTGGTCCAGCTCACTGGCGTTTCATCCCCACCTCATTAGAGCTATAGCCCGACAGCTCCCAGACGGCTCTCTCCAAACACAGAAAAACAGCCCAAAACAGAGAAAAACAGTGAAACCACACATCATGCTGGCTCGCACACACACAGGGTGCACCTCTGAATGGGAAGTGACTTGACTGACACTCATTTGTTGGATTAGAGAGAATTGATACATAGACTCAATTCAGAGTTAAACTGAAACTGAATGATACATTATGTTACCATGCAGATGAGCACCAAAGCAAACAAACATCAGAGACTCTTGCGCCATCAGTCACTCTAACCGCTTGCAGTAGTTATTCTAGCTTTCAGGCTGAGTGAGTGTGGGCATGACATTGTGGTTATCGAGTGGGCACCTTCCTTCACAAATGAGTCACTGAGTTAAAGACTAAAACACCTCAAGAAGGCTGAAGAGTGTTTCCTAGCATCCCTGCAACGTCCCTCTCTGTTTCCAGTCCCACAGACTCAGCCACACTGCACTGATGTCATGATCTCAGTGGTTAGAGCTTCTCTTGCAGGAAGCTGCAAAGGCCCGAGAGCGCTGACAGTGAAGGTTTACTCACCTCCTGTTACCAGCTCAGTCTGTGGAACAAGCAGCCGGGCTCTGCGAAATCTGAGAAAAAAAAGGCAGCCAGTGTAGAGATTGCTTAACAGGGATGATGTGATTTAGTTCTGCATTTTGAATGTGCTTTGGGAAACATAACAATACAAAGACTGTGATAGTGAGTCATGCCCTTTAATCAAAGAAAAATGAGCCCTGTGTTGCTTTATAATGTGTTGATCTTGCTTTTTTTGTAGAAAAAGTTTCTTTCTCTCCCTAAAGTGGAATAATATACTGCACTGTGTTTACAACAAAACCTTGTTATGAAGTCAGCCATCTGGACCTAAATACTGAGGCTGTCAGATACTGTCAAGAAACTTGTTCCACCGCAGAGAAAATTACCTTCCCCCATGTGGTTTCCTGTGAATACTATCCTGTGAGACGAGAGGCTTTCTCTGTCAGGAGTGATGTAATGATATACTTTGAGGTGTAATATATTTTGTACCTCATAACATGGATTATTTGATCAAAATGTGCATATAATGGGTGCAGAGACTTATCTGCAACGACACTAGATGCTGGTGAGCCCATATAAGATTATGTGTTTTGTTTATAGCTCAGTTGTTTTTTTCGCTCTTTTTGACCAACTTCGATTTGATCCGTTGAACTCTGGAGAACTTTGCTGTATATTATATTTAGTTGGGGACGTTTGCTCTCCATGGTGCTGAAATTCTGTGTTTCATTCACAAGTGAGTAATGATTATCTGCCTGATAAACAAGATTTTTTGATTAAAGTAAGCCTGCTATTGTTTATATATATGTGTGCTGTTTTTTGGTTTGTTTTGTTTTGTTTTGTCAGCTTCTCCTTGCTGCTGTAGTGTCACAATTATCCTCCACAGAGTTTCAACATAAATACACGCATGCCTGTCTTTGTCAGGACTATACTTTCATGTGATGTGTTGTGCCACTGCACAGCTGCTACAGCCTTATCTGAATATCCTGTGTTTCATTTACTGTAATTTGCAAGTGTTGTCCCTGCATCTCGTGTAGGAGTAATTTATTTATAGTGAGTCAATACTGGTGAGAAAAAGGTTTATTAGAGAAAGAGAAAATGTGTCACCTATAGGCAATTTGCTGTATGTTGGATAAAGCTTTACACACAGTGAATCTTGATATGGATTTTATATATGAGGATGGAGGTCATCACGTTTGTTGGTGTGAATCTGTAGACCACCCACCCCACCATGCCCGATACCATTACTCTTATTATGAGTCTCCTTGAATATTAAACTGAAAGCACCAGGGGTCACTTAATGGGTCAATTGATTGGGTCACTGTTTGCTGATTTATAAAGTAATCATTTTAGTAACTGTAAAAGGTGAAGATGTTTTGCAATGACATAGTGCCAAGAGATTTTGATTAAATTTGTAGATATGTGAATTAATTGACTGTACAGTTGGGTGCGTCCACTTTGAATAAATCAGTGTGTTGTCTATATGAGATTCAATTGCATTTAATGGAGCGTCCACACAACAGAGGCTCACCTTTGAGAAACTGAAATGACATTAAAGCATGAACAAGATAGGAGACGCAGGTAGATGATCTGGTTAATTGGGAATCCATGCCAGGTTTTTATTTCAGCTGGAAGGTCGCCGACTGATGACGAGAAGATGCAGACCACAAAGAGAGAGGCAGCGAGGGACTTTCAGGGCACGTCAGGGGGAAAAGCAAAGTATTAAGCGTGGAAATGGGTTGTCTGAGAAACTTCCCTTCCCCGGCAGAGCCGTGGGCTCATCAGACGGCGGGAAACATCTTCGAGACCTGTCTGTTTCAGGATGCCATAAAGCAAGGCGTGTTACTGCTGAGTGCAATGGAGCGACCCAAACAACCAGCAAACTTGAGAGGCGAGTTTGTTCTATTTAACGAAGATGAAACGCGCATGAAAAAAAGCTCAGCTCGGGCAAGTTGAATGAGCAGCATGCCTTAGCGAGGCTGCTCGATGTTTTTGTTTGTTTTCTTATCCTGCAGCTCATTTCTAGGATCATGGTCTTGATTTGGAGACAGCCCACAATCTTGATTAACGTTAACGAATTATGCATTAGGGTTTGGCTTTTTTTTTTGTCTATTTTTAGTGTGCGTTTGTCTGTGTGTGTGTTTAGCACGTTGTGATAATTGGAGAAGGGGGAGACAATGAAAGCAGCTCTGTATGAGCTCAGGGGAACAACAGAGCACCCTGGGCTGTAGCAGAGGGGGGCGGGGTCTTCCTCTTTGCGGAGCAGCTATCACCTGGATGGTAGCCTACTGTATTTCGGTGTGATGGCGTTTGGTGATGGCTAAAATAACAAACAACAACAAAAAAAAAACAAAACATGAAAGTGTGATTCTCAGACAGAATGCTCCATTGTGTTGCATTATGAGTAAGAAGCCTCACTGCAGACGTTTGTTGATATAATCTTTGTCTTTGTCAGAGGGCCAAAGGTGAGGGAGACATCAGTTGTAGTTCACAAGAAAGAGGGACAAAAAATATTTTTTAAATGTTTTTTATTCCTTAGATTCTTAATATTGATGGGTTTTTTTAATTATAAGTTATTTAATACCAGGGGATGCATGCAGAACTGTGCAGAAGGTGCTCCATTTAATGAGTAGCACTACAAGTGATGTGTGTTTTCTGTTGATGTCAGACTACTGTATTGGGTGTTTATTGGCATAATATTAGTGGCACCCCACCAGGTCTACTGTAGCTGCATTATGTTAAGATAGCCACATTCACCTCATGTTCTGTTGTTGCACAGGTGAAATACTTTGCATCTCAATCATTTCATTGGTCGATTTACGGGCTGGATGGCATGAATGTAAGTGTGTAAACAGCTTGTCATGACACATATCCACTCATTTCCTCCCAAAGATTGCAGTTATGCAGCAGCCATTTACTGTTTTGGCATGAGTATTTGTTCCTGTTGAATTGTTAAATGTGGTACAACACACATATGCAAACAAACATCATTGTTCCTGAAATATATGCTAAATAGGAAGTTACTGTTCCATTTCCTCATAAGGTGAGCCACACTCCCTCATGTGTAATATAAACCTAATTTTAAACCATGTGGTTATTTCAGCGCTGCTGAATGAGTGAGGTTGTTATCATAGAAGACAGAATAACGTTTTCTTTCTGTGTACTTCCAGCCAGACTTTATCTGTGGATTATGTCTAGGCTGTACTCTTATCTGTGCCTAAAGCTAAGTTCTCTCAGGTAAATGCCCACACACATGTATGCAAGAGTGCAGTAGCTGGCTCAGTCAGGTGTGTTCACAGTAGTGAGTAGTCTCAGTAAAGAAGGAAGATTTTAGGTTTGCTAGCCTCCTGGTCAGTCATTAAATGGCTTTATTGTTTAAATGCTTATATGGACTTAAACTTTTCAGTCAGTGGATTCTAAACAATGTCCAGCATTGTTCTCTGTCAGAAACATACAACAGGCATGTGGCTAAACTTTTGTATGTTGCATGCAGATGTTAAAATGAAAAGGAAAAAAGATATACATGGATGAACATGTGCTGTGCTTGTTGGGCACAGCTTGTAGTGATGTCCCCAGTTAAATGGCTGTGGCTGCTGTAGAGTTACACAGAATTATGATGGACTCATTGTTATTGGGATATATTTGCTCGCAAGAAAGAGAGGTTTATTGTGTTAGTAGTTTGAAAGAAACTTAGAGCTCACTACGAATTGTTTACACACCACAGCCAACACACAACATTTTTCAGTTTTCTGCTGACGCCCACAAAAACACATAGAGGGCTTACAGAAGCCTAGCTGCATAAAGGTCTCTCTCAGTGACCCTGAGTGGCTGTTTGCTGTCAAAGATCTACTGTGGCACCACTGTAGTGCAGTGTTGCCTCAACTAAAGGCCCCCACATGACAAGGATAATATTATATTTTATGTTCATTAGGATACACTACATTTGCTCTTTGGGCTCTGCACCACTTTACCACTGCACCATTAATATATGAGGGAGTTATTTAACCCACACTGTTATAAGTATTTCTCTTCTTCCCTTGCATACAGATGTAAACATTACAAATAATCGGCGTCCTGGCACAGGACCAGGGCGCCATGTCACCATCACATGTAAACTCCAGTACACAAACACACGAAGCACAAACACAAACACAGCAAGTGGTTTAGATGCAAAAACATGGAACCCTGAAAGACTGCTGCAGTGCATTACATATGCCATAGTCAGCTCAGGCTATTTCTGTTGCCCCCTAGTCAGCCAGCCAAGAAACAGCCCGGCCCATTTTGGACCAGCCCTGCAGGTTAATCCATTTAGACCTGGAGTTCTGAAACGTTTTAAGCTCTGGAATCATTTTCAGTAAATGTAGCTCCGTCCAGTTACTTGCACACATTAAAACATACTGATGTTATCACGTGTGGATTCACAGTGGAGACATAGTGTGTAGTTAACAAGAAGGACATTATTAGCAGAAACATGGCAAGTAAAAGGAACAGAGACGTAAATCTCAGCTGAATTATTCTGCAGGAAGTTTTATTTGCATACTCCTTTTTCTCATTATTGCTTACCTTTGCAAGAAAAAAATGACTATTTGAGTCCAAGAGAAAATACTCAGGTGGGAAATTCCCTATTGCATGAATGCTCCTGTATTAATTTGTCCTCCAGATGTATGGCTGTGGCTAACGCACATGTAGCTGGTGCAGTATGTACAGTAGCCTGATAAATAGTTAGTATGCTCACAGCACTTGTCATCAATAAAGGTTTTAATTACCGCTCAGAACTGCTGACCAACGCAAATTGTATGGTTTATGGTTTAGTCTTATAGCTGCTGTGTTGGCAGGGGCAACGGTGAAATCCCAGAAACACAGCAGACCATGAAATATTTGGTTTATGGGATTACATTTCATAGATTAAAAACAGTGAGAGAGAAACTATGAGAGAGCTCCACCATTTCATTTCTGAAAATAGCTATTGGAAAGCATTTAAAATGGTTGGTTTTGTCCAGTTATGTAAACAAATAATACTTAATCTTCAGATCCCTTTTGAAAAAAATAAATGAAAAGAAAATACTCTTAAATTTAAAGATGGAGTGATGCATATACTTACATTCAGTTAATCTGTTTTCAGGTGCTCCACATAGCTATCATACAATCATATGAGGTTGCATGGCAGGTACAAGCGGAGAGTAGCATAGAATTGATGGGAGAGGAAAGGGTCAAAGGGTGGAGAGGAATGCAAAAGATGTAGAATAATCAAATAAAAGATAAATGGAGATAAAACATGAAGAATAAAAATCAGTGAAATAGAGGAAAAGTCCAAAGGAAAGAGGGAAACTAAGTAAACTAAAGTAGATGTCAAGTCATCTGAAGGTAATATTATGAGAGCACAATGACATTAACCAGTGATTATTACATAGTAAGATATTCGGGACGGATTTTGTGCCACTGATAATAATACGAGCTAAAGTATAGTAACTTGAGTTAATACATTCTTCTTATTCCTCCAAGGTTATCAGTCAGTTTCACCGTCATTATAATTAGGTAAAGATATGTCAAACTACTGGGCGATTAGATCGTGTATTATTAATAGACAGACTGACTGATGAATTACTCACCAAGTTTTATTCACTCATGTAATTGGTCGTGTGTTATAATTGTGTATTTACATTGGGGAGACAACAAAGGAGAAACGGAGACGGGGTTAATCGCAAGAGAGCAGAGTGTGGGAGAGGGAAGTGTGTGAGATAAAGTCGAGGCTATGTTTATTAGCAGAGGAAGGAAAGGAGGGTGTAAACAAAGGAGCCAAAGCTGGAGGAAGGGGAGGGGGGATTTGGTGAGGGTGGGGTGTGGAGAACGGACCATTAGAAGGATAGATACTGTAGATGGATGAACAAATGCATGGCATGGATGTGCACAGAGATGCCTCTCAGCTTGAACAGCCCGAAGGTGAGAGAGACTGACTTCTGCTTCACACTGATTCCACAGACTGAATCAATGCGATACCTCTCCCTCCACTCTCTCTCTCTCTCTGTGGGAATTCTCTGACCCAGTTAGCTCCTCCACCAGGCAGCAGCAGAGTTATTTTTACATATTAACAGGAGACAATACTTTGTCCTCTGCTCGTCCTCCCCTCATCCGTATGCTTCCTTCCCTTCTTCTCCTCCTCCTCCATCTTAGCTGTTCCCATCCTTTCCCCTCGTACTATCCTGTGCTTCTTCTCCCCGTTTCTATATTTGTCTCTATTGGCTTTGATCCTCCGTCCTCCTTTAGGGACATAGAGATTCATCAACCCCCTGTTTTGTTTGGAACAGCAAGCAGGCTTCATTTTATAGTTTGATAATTTTATTAAACTGCGGCACAGCAAATTGTGGGATCGTTAGCAGAGAGTGGAAATGTCATGAAAACCAATACCTCGGCACCAAGTCGATGCCAAAATTCTGAGTGTGACGGTATTTGATGTTCGACAGTACTGTGGGTACCTTAGATGTCATAGGTATTGGAGATCTGATTCCTCTGGGGACTGATGAGGGCAGTATGACAACCCCACAAGTGTTTTGGTCTGACATCAAACATGAAGAGAAGAAGAAGTCAGGCATGGTAAACGACAACAACAACAACAACAACAACAACAACAGGTGGAATGGCAGCAGGTACAGATGCAGCTGTTTCATGCAGAACATCAGGGACAAGTTATATATGACCAAAAGCCAGGACCCAGTGCCAGAGATTCTTTCAAATGAGAAGAGGAAACACTTCACACTTTATCTAAGACGGGCGTCTGGATCTGTACACAGAATTCAGGATGAGTGAGTTTCATATGGAGGGAGGTGTGTGCATGTGTATGTGTGTTAGCACGCTGTGTGTGCAGCAGCCTCTGTTGTTTTCAGTTTTTTGTAGGGGTATCACATTTGGTATTGAGAATTGGGTCATTTCATTGGTATTGATAGCAACTGGTATCGCGACATCGCAGAGAGTACGGCTCTTTTTATGTCGACAGCCATGGCCGCAGGCATTGTCCATCCATGTGTCCCAGTCTCGTGAACGCGATAGTAACGCTTTGAGGGAATTTCTTGGTACAAACATTCATTCAAAGATGAACCGATTAGATTTTTGTGGGAAAAGGTCAAAGTTCAAGGTCACAATGACTTCACGTTCTTGTGAATATGATGTATCAGGAACGCCCCAATCTAGAGGATTTTAGTCCTGGTTGATTTGGTGACACCCGTAGTTACTGGTGGTAACAGCAAATTGCTGTTTAATACTACAGGTCACAGAATTCTGGATGCAGCAAAACAAATTATTGTCGTTTTAATAAAGACGCCAGGCAAGAATTGGCTATTTTTTATCATTCTGTGAGCAACCGTGATCTGATTTTATGCAGCACACGGCGTGAGTCTGTTAACAGCAGGGCACAGTGAAAGGAGTTGGTTAACTCGCTAGGAAGTTGGAGGTGTGCGGCCTTACGCCTCTAAGAGCTCACTGGTGCTGCTCCTTCTTCCATTAGCGGTAAGTGCTGAGCTCACTGACAAACACATTGCATTTCCTGTGACTACTTGATAATACAAGTAAATGCATGTTTCACCAGTGAGATTCTTTTAATGTGAAGCTGCAGCAGTAGGAAATGTTCAGTTTCCATTTGCAGCGACTTAATACAGCATTTTTTCCAGGAATGTCACCATAGACACCCAGCTTATAATTCTAAATATATAGATATTACAATTCTTGAATCATTTGGTCATAGGGTAAATCACTATTCTGTTACCTCATTCGGTGACGGATAGTGATGTAACAGACATTTATTTAAATGAAAATCTTTGAGATTTGACACACCTGAAACTTTCCCTTCTCTTCTCTTCTCTTCTCTTCTCTTCTCTTCTCTTCTCTTCTCTTCTCTTCTCTTCTCTTTTCTTGTCTTCTCTCCTCTCCAGAGAGTAAAGGGACAGAGAGTGGCTGCAGGTGTAGACAGGTCATCTATTTGCCTCCTAATGATGATGGATGGTAGGACTGCAGAGAGCGAGAACAGAGAGAAAAAGTGGAGCGATGCAGGGAGATAAAGAAATAGCAGAGTAAGAGAGGACTGTGTTTATATTTGTCTGCAGGCAGGCAGATGGTGAGAGTCTTAGTGATATGTTGATCCTCAAGTGTTTATATCATCCTTGTCATCTACCTGCAGCAAACAAATGCACACATACACAGATACACCTGTGTGGTGTGCTTGCGTAGTGACATCTGGCGTAGTGCATTGAGAAGCTCACTTCTGAGACACGCACACACACACACACACTTTTCTGCCCTGTTCACAGGGAGTAGGAGAAGGGCAATCTCTTAGGATGTGCAGCTTCACAAACAGTGCTGCCCTCTGTTTCTGGCATAATGAATTTTCTAAAATCTCTGTGTCCTCTTATTGACAGTGTTTGTGTGCTGAACAGTAAATTCCTGTATACATACATTATCATAATGGGAATCATCAGTGCATAACAAACACACACCCAAAGAGATGGAGGCTATTGACAGACAAGTACAGAAAAGGATTAATTACACCCTTGTTTTCTTCTAATACTGCATGTGATAAGAGCTCTATCAAAAAGAGAATACATATTAGATATTATTAGCAGTAAGGCTGCAAATAACAATTATTGTTATTATTATTTAGTCCATGAACATTTAGAAAATAGAGGAAAAATGCTCATTACAATCTCCAAATGCCTGAAGGGACATTTTTTAATTGCTTCTTTAAAACCTGAAGGTATTAGGTTTATAATAGAATGCAAGTAACGCAACAAATCCTCGCACTTAAGAAGCTAATACCTGTCTAGTCAAATTAATGATCTTGTTTACAGATAGCTCCTGATTTCAATCAAAATTTTGCCCATCATTTTATTTAGATAAACCTACTTCAGCCTCTGATTTACTTCTTTTTTTTTTAAGCACATTTGACACATTGATAATTCTCAGTTACGCATCAAAAAGAGTATCGTTCTGGTATCAGCACAGAAACTCAGGAAAGTAATATTCAGCCCTAGTTGTACTAGACAATGTTGAATTAAGAGCACTAATTATGAGTATACTAGTGCTACGCTGACTGAGAAATAACTATTGCATTTAATTGTAGAATTTTTTTTTTTTGATGTGTGGATTAAAGGGAGCACAGTCCATCCTCTGCCCCTATAATATACGTCAGGTTGTTGCTCTTAAGATGTGGTTTCGATACTGAATGGGATGAAATGTGTGAGGTCACAAAGCAATCTCTCTGGTTATTTTTCTGACAGACACCACCCCCACCCCCCACCCCACCCCTTTTCTCAGCACAACTCACCTCTCTGCTATCTCACACGTTCCCGTCTCAGACGTCCAGCAGGGGTGTCTGAATGTAAGTTTGCCAGATAGGAAGTGTTAAGACCCCATCTGGTGGGGTTACCACACAGTACACATACATACACGCACATGCACACACACACACACACACACACTGACACAGTGGTAGAGTCTCACCCTTCCCAAAGTACAGACAAGGAGGCAGGCTGTAGCTATGGCAACCTAGAGAGAAGGGAAATGATTGGGCAAGGCTTGGATTTGTTAAGAGCTTCTGTATGAAGCCTAGGGCGAGACTTAGTCACTGTTTCTCATTTAGTGTTTGTGTGCTCATGTGTGTTGATACAAGTGTGGGTGAGAGAAACGCAAAGAGTCAACTCTTCCCTGTTCACCTTCCTGCCTTTTTCATGTTCTGCTTTAGCTTTCTGTCAGTTGTCAGGCTGATATGACAGATCTGGGTGAGCGCAGCGTTTACTCGCTGCAGTGTACTCAATAAACCTGGAAAAAGCCCATTGGATGCATACGCTTGCATACCTAATTGAATGAAATGATATACTTCACATGCGAAGCTGCCACGGAGTAGCTGTGACAGCAAATAGACCATATAATAGCCCAATGTTTCACTGGAAGCCAAGCATATGTTCACATTTTGCATTTAGAGGAGAACTCCCTTCTGACTCGAGCTTGCGTTGAGAATCTTGATTACAAGTGTGTGTTGTTTTGTACTATTTATCTGTCAGTTAGATGTTTCAGTTTTCCGATTCATGCCTCCTCTCTGCACTTTGTTGCAGATTTCATGGAATCTGTATCATCATCTGTGTCACAGGCACAGAATATGTGACTGCACAAACTACGAATCTAGATTTGAAACATCTTTTAGCAAGCTCACATTAGCCTTCTGTGGCTAACCTTGAGACATAGTCAACACTAGCCGTTGCTGCTTTATAGTTTGGCTACACAGTATAGCGAGACCCATAGAAAGCAGTACTGTTGAATTTTTTATAACACTGTCAAATGATAAAGATATGTTTTTAAATCTCTAATAAAAATGATGCGTTGTGGCAAAATAAGAAGGATAACATTAAGGTTGCAGCTAACGATTATTTCAATCAATGTGCACATTATTTTCCTGATTAATCAATTGATTGATGAAAAAAAGCAATAGATGACAGTTTAAGATTGCCTTATGTTGTTTGGTAGTGAAAAGATACTCAATTTATTATCACATAAAGAAAAGCGGCAAGTCCTTATTGTTGAGAAGATAGAACCAATGATTCTTTGGCATTTTTGCCAGAAAAAAAAAAAAGTCGATTAATAGTTCATAGTTTCTGCTTGAAAAGAGAATCTCCAACAGTTTTACCACACACACAACTTATGCAAGGCTTCTCATTGCTGTAATTTCTACTGATGCAAAACGGCCTGTCAGATATCGCTGCAGCTTGTAAAAATAATGATGTAATATTCTTCTGTATAGCGCAGCCCTGCTTTACAGTTGCTGTCAGCCAAAAATGAGTTGTTCCTATGCTCCATCCTTCCTTGGTGTGTCAAGTTTTGCTCGCACTTCCATACAGTATGTCTTAGTTATACCTCCTACGCTCCTACACCAGTGTCAAAGGCACTGCACCGTCTATAGGGTCCTATGTATGTGTGTGTGTGTGTGTATTTGTATAAATCTGTATGTGTGTTCTGTTGCAGAATGGGTTAGTGTTAAAACATTTAAGCTTCTGTTTAGCACTGAATGGAAGCTAATTTGTGAGTGATTTAAAGGGACCTACGCCTAGACATACAAGTGTGCCCACAAACCAGCTGTATGGATAACATAGACAGGGTCTATAGGGATGTTTCAAACAGAGGTTTCTTTGTAGATGTCAGTTCACAACCAGCTACCGGGGCTTGCTGTGTGTGGGTGCACACGCGTGTGCGCATGTGTGCGTGTGCGCGTGTGTGCGTGTGTGTGTGTGTGTGCGTGTGTGTGTGTACTTTGTGCTTGACTCCATGTGTGAATTGGTGCGTCGTACAGAACAGTGTGTGTGCCCTCTGCGTTCACCAGCTATTAGAGCTCCAGCTGAGAGTCACACCCAAAAGCTTTTCTTGAATAACTGTAACAGAATTAAGGTGGCTGTTCATGTGCCTCAAGGAAAATTTTAGCAAAGCAAAAAGTTGCTGCACCATGATTTTGCTTAGTACAGATGCCATTATCTATGTTTTTACTTCGGTTTTGCAGAACAAAGGAGAGAGCGGAACCCCTTTGATCAATAGTGGAAAGATACATTGCTGAAAAAGCACTACATTGTCTTCCTTTCTAAATAGAAATCATTCCTTTTTTTAATTGGGCTTCGGGCCTTCAGAGAATTCAGGGGTTTTTATTCCACTCTATTGTGTGTATTAACAGTGGTAGCTTTCATAGAAAGTTTCTATAATGTCTCTTGCATCAGACCTGCAGTATAGCCTAATCATTTTAAGCCTATTCATTTTTTTATGAGCAATAGAATAGATAAGTGGTTTATTCTCAAACTCAGAATTTATGATTCAATTGAACTGGTCACAAGATCATTTATTTTTCAAGGAAAGGCTATTTGAACACTTCCCCTTGAGAATAAAGAAATGCAATCAGCAGTAAATTACTCTGCAATGGCTGCATCAGTGTAAGCTTAAATTGCTTTTCTTGTTGAGAGGAAGGAGGGAAAGTAAAGCTTCCCGACCAACAACAGGCTGTCTCATCTTCCCGTCTCGCTTTCCCTCCCATGTTCCTTCTCCCGACCTCATGCTCTACTGTATACCTCCTTCACTACACATTAGACTTGTACCAGCGTCTTCATTTCCCACCCTCTATCATTCTGTTCCCCTGCTGTGCCTCTGGAAGGGACGCAAACATGGATATCTTTGCTATACAAACCGGGTCTTTATTTATTCAAACCTACTCTTAATCCCTCTATCTCTTTTTCATTCATATATTCTTCTGGTCTTCACCTCGCACCCACCACTCACACTCCATCCAGCTGCAACCTTTGTCTCCCTTCACCCTCTAGTCGTTTCCTGATGGGAATTCCAAAGCCAAGGCTAAGTCAGTGGAGATGTATGGGCCAGCCTGTCTCATATACTGAGGAAATATAGAAGCAGAGAACCAATTCCAGGGCTTCCTCCATGGTGTATGTGCCATGCATGTGTATGTGTGTGTGTGAGTGTATGTGTGTGTGCTTCCGTGCTAGTAAAAAGGTGTGCATTTGTAGGTTTAGAGAAGGACCCCCCCCCCTTAGCCAAGTGGTTTTCTGTGTACTGCAATCTTTCTGTGTAGCATTTGTAGTTGTGTGTCTGTGTAAGTTTTATATCTGTGACTTTTTGAATTACCTGGTTACCTGCATCTTGGGCAAGAAAATGCACAAACTCTAGTACACACACACACAAATGTGTACAAATTGTCCTGTAAGTTTTCTGAACGCATTCTCCCGAATGCGTGTATGCAAGAGCATCACTGTAATGAAAATGATTTATAACGGAGATTATCTGGATTAGGATTGCATGTAATATTTTTAAATTGGGAACGAGGTTAGGGATACTCTGTCACATCATAATTACTATTAGAGTGTATGAATATTGAAAAGGGATTGTCATTTTAATTTTATTTCACAAATTGAATAGCGAAACAAATTTAGAAATAAATGAAATGGTCTATTATGTTTTGATGAGAGCACACTGGTGTTTCACAGTGGGATCAACTAATGTGCTTCCAATGACATGTCAATCTCACTTAGGCTCAGAGCTGAAGAAAATCTCAATGACTGCATTTTCACTGACTGTAGTATTAATATATTGATCAGATAAAGATTATGATGATTAGCTTTACCAGAATGAATCTGTAAGGAAACCTGAAAAATAGTCACAGTAGTGCTGCTTCACTTATAATGATTTCAACAGTACTAATTGCTTATGTTGTATTTTACTTAAGTGTATTTCATAACATTGTATAGTCGATTGATATAGCAGCGTTAACAATGCAGTAGTTTTGGGGCAGGTGTGAAGTCTTAATTATTTTTTAAGAACTTAAGATGTTGTACATCTACATACAGTCATTAAAAGTAATATTCCTGTTTGAAACAAGCATCTATATAAAGCAAACCTCTGTTTTGTGTTCACACGTCATGTATTATCATTACCGGTTGTAGTCCTCTCCTGTGGGTCTGGCTAATGGGTGCATCACCACACATTACACTGTGAGGGCTCCAACCGGTGAAACAGCCCCTTTGATCAGGAACTCACTGAGTGATTCACCAGAGACAGAGGCGCAGCGAAGGGCACCTGCGCTCACGAGAAATCCCGAACGTGAAACTCTGAAAACGTGAAGGCTGGAAGGCTGGAAAATATATCCCGTGAATTCAAGGGCTCCGCTGTCCTCAAAGGCACTGGGCGAGAATGTTTCTATTAATGAGTTAGGAAAATGGATAGCTTAATGGTGGTGGGGGTGGTGGGGGTGGTGGGGGTGGGGTGGGGGGTGACTCACAGAGCTGGAGAGTGCTTGGCTTTATTCAGGGAGATAGAGAGTGCCTCTGCTCTGTTTTTCATCATGAGGTGGGGGGGGGGGGGGGGGGGGGGGGTTCTCATGCAGCATATGGACCAGAGAGCACAACCCTGACCTTGGTAGGTGTGCAGATTCGTGTGTTTTGTGGGGGCAGGTAAACTTGTGTGGTGTGGTGTGTGTGTGTGTGTGTGTGTGTGTGTATGTATGTGCGTGCGTGCGTGTGTGTGTGTGTGTGTGCGCGCGTCCCTTCGGTTTCTTTGCAGATTTCCATGTTCATATCATCTTCTCCATTTAAAAAAAAATGACAATCTCTGGCACTGCCAATCTGTGACTAACAAGCTCAATTTCTTACAGGTTGTTGAGTCAGGCTCTTTTACCACCTACTGTAACACAAAATGATGTCTTTGTTTACGCTTCACCGCACCGTTTCTTCTCAGTTTGACACCGAGCTTCTTATTTCTCACTATCCGTAATGGTTCGCAAATGAGATGTGAAGGATTGGCAAATTAAATAATGCTGTCGGCTGAAGGTTTATTTGTCTTTCTTGTGAACACTTTATTGAGAACATGTGTCAGTTGCTGGAGACCATTATCAGACAGTGTGTCTCCATTAACTCCTGTACACATGCTCTGCCACAGAGAGCAGAAATACAAATCTGTGACTTTTTTCTCCTTTTTTTTCCCTCTCTCCATCCGTAAACGGATTGACTACACATGTTAGAGGTGTGAAAAATTATTTACAAACCTAACGTAACATGCCATACTCTACCTCTGCATAATAAACCCGTCAGAATGTCTGAACAATCACTAGATAAAGAGATAATCATTAGATATAACTTCTCTGTATTCGGTGTGTCGTTATATGGTAGTTTTGTGATCTCATTCAGATGTCTATTCCATTTTGAATAAGCTGCACGGTGTGTAATAGGCTATTTGTTAGTATTAAACTGTAATTACCACAGCAGATTGCTGACTAACATATTTTAATGATGATCAATCATTTGCTTGAAAAATTTTTGCACCTTCTGTCTGTCTGTCTGTCTGTCTATTTGTTTTCATTTGCCTGTAATGACGCCCCTTGATTTTGCCGTACATGTTCCTGTGTATAGTTGGTCTGCACTGAGGGTATTTATGCAAAGCATAGGCTACATGTGCTAATTAACTTTTAGCTTAGCTTTTCAAGGACCCACATTTGCATACTGTCCAAGACACAAAACGCTGAATAGTGCATGCGCCACCTTCTACAAGTCGCTCAAACCTCATTATGTCTTACGGTCACAACTTCTTGGCTTGTCAGTTTGCCAACTGTCCAGCTGTAAGAAAGAAGTAAGGGTGGTTTTTCGTAACATTAAATACACAGTGCACACACGTTTGGTAAGATGTCACATATACAGAAAGTGTGGTTTTAACCGTATAGAGCTTTTCTAAACAAAGCATGTAATCGTAACTGCGTGCATGTGTCAGAGCTGTGAACAGACTTGCTGCAATCAGAATAGGACGAGGAACCAGTTTGTCTTGTGGGACCATGACATTACAGCGATCACTCCAACCAACACCCACCTCAGTTATGCTCTATTATCTAAGGTGTGACCTGTTCTCCAAACAACACACAGCAAATACCGTACATTTGTTCTGCTTTGATTTTCTTGGCTGTGTGACTTCGTGGGAGGGTGCACCAGGATCATCACTGTCAGACGTCTTCACACAGTGAGGGATGTGTAATTATAAATATATCTCACAGGGCTGCGTTTTATACATTCTTGTCTGTATAGTGTTGTTGCTGTTCTTGCTGTTTCACTTACTTCTTCTGACACCTTTTATCTGCGCTCATGGAGACTTAGCAAAGCAGACAGATTGATATTTCCCAGTAGTCCAGCAATCACAACTGTTCTTATTGATTCACAATAATACAAATTTACAAAATTATTTAATGAATCTAGCTGGTTCATCAGTTGGTGGCGCCTCAGGGTGATTTTTTTTCGACAATCTGTTGCCACTCAGCTGCGCTTCTCGCCATCTCAACGTATTTCATGTTATTCAGTTCTGAAGTAGGTCCGTGTTCTTGAAATTACTGAAATGATCACGAATGTGAACTCAAGAGATGTGCTGCTACTGCACATAAATCAGGGTTTCCTATGCCAACACTGAACACCAGCCAGAGGGCAAACATGTTATCATGCAACATGTACTCCAGCTTTGCTTCACTATATAAAACCTTGTGACAGCAAAGAGAATAGGGTATGGGTTTTATTATGAAATAGCAGCAGGAAGTCTGAAATGAGTCTGGCAGAGAGTATGAGTAGGTGAAGGAGGTTTTAATTGGCATTAGAAGCTGTTGAGACCTACGTTTGAATATTCAAACTAATTTTCTGCCGGTAATCGGTTTATACAAATCAGTTTGAAGGTGGAAAGATGAAGGTTGTTATTGTACAATGGGCGCGCATCAGAGGTCCATCTCAATGATTTAAAGTTTTTTTTGGGGAGGTGGGGGTTTCTGTGCCTTGCTGAGTCTATAAAAGAAGAATAGGTCAAGACTGTCTTATACAAACTTTGGAAAGAGGCTAATGGACAACTTCGGATATTCTCAGACTTGTCTTAGAGGAATAAACAACAGGAAAATGTCTGAAAATGTGTATATTTCTGCATATTCTCTGTAAACTGTTTGCATGTAGAGAGAATGTGGAAATGGAGTTACTCTTGTGTTGAAAACAAAGAAGTCGTCATTTAATTTCAGTTTTTGTCCCTTCTGATCTCTTCTTTTATTCTTCTCTCCTATACTTCCTCTTTTTCATAACCCTAATTCTCTAGTTCCTCACCAGTTATCCACTGTGCTTTTTTGGTGATGTTTTCAGGAAGGAGAGGAGAGAGTAATATGACAATGAGGGTCTGTCGTGTGCATAAGTGAATCAGTCATACTTGAATGCAAAATAATTACTGTTATCACACAGAGATTAAAGATGCACTTGCCAGAGTGCTTAATGGAGGTTTTAGTCTTTCAACCTCTCATCTCTCCCTGTCTGTGCAGCTTGCTCTCTCTCTCTCGTTTGCCTTGATAACTGTTTTCTTATAGATAACAGTGGATTGTGCGCTCGCATATCCTTGTTTGCGTGTGAATGCATGTGCGGGAGGAATGATGCTTACACTACTCTCTTCCCCTTTGATGTCAGCCGGTCAGCGTGTGACTTAAGTCAAGCTGAACATGATCCTTAAGTGCTGTCATTCTGATTTGAACCGACCTTTGAACTCGTGTCTTCTCAGGTACTGAAGCCTGCCTGCTCTGACACCGCGACTCCACACAGACCGACGGGCTGATAGACACCGAGGAAGAAGCGGGCAGATAAACAGATAGGAGGACAGAGGGAGGTGAGTGAAATGAATAACGCAATCCATTCTTATCTCTGTGTCCCATATATCTCTGCTCGCTATATACCCCCCCCCCCCCCCCCCCCCGTCTCTTCTCTGTATGCGAAGAGCCACTACTGGGCTCTGTGGCTCCTTGTTTACGGTGCTGCCCAATCAGCCAGAAAGCAAGTGAAGACCGGCAGCGGAGAGGTTGGTTCACACCCCTGCTGAGCACCACAACTGAGTGTGTTTGTCTGTGAGCATGCATGTGTATGTGCCATCACACAATCAGAGGTCCTTTTTTTTAATTTTTTTTATTTTTTTTCCTTTGGCCAACAATTTGATGTCTTAATGTCAAGAGCCATGATGAGACATGTGTTGCGGGTACATATCGGGGCATCAAGAATGCCAGCACAGATCTGCCTTCTTTTTCCCCTCCAGATGAAAACTACCATCAAATTACACATGTTGACACAAGCCTGATGGGGGCCAAGAGGAGAAATCACATTTAATTTTTGTCTAGCTGTATCTAAGTCTGTCTCTCATTGTTTATACATATATATCTCAAGCTGCAACTAATACCCACAGCCTGTTAGCTCACCTATTACCCATCTATGTATCTGACTAAACAAAAGCCCCATGTACATCTTGCGGTCTAGTCTACTGTATTACAGCTGCACACTGAAGGATGCTTTCGGGTTAGACACTTTTTTTTTTTTGATCACAGTCTGTAAGGGGCTGTGGTCCTAGTGGTAGCTGAGTTCACCCGCTGCTTTGGTGAACGGCCTGCTTATGTATGTAAAGTAGCTTTTATGCAATTCACCCAGCGGCCTTCCCCACTATCATCTCAGCGGGACTGTTTTGGGGTCTGCCTGTGTGTGTTTATGTGTAAATAATTGATCGCTGTAGAGGTTTTAGTGGATCGCTGGTGAGACCGAACCAGGCAAGAAAAAGCTGCTCCACCGCTCTGCTCGACAGTGTGCGTAACATAACTATACCATGTCTGCTGCTGCTCTGTGGCTTCTTTATGTTGTGGTGGGTGGCTTGTTGGTGTTGAGCCAAAAATGTCTTGTTTCCATGTTTTCCAGACAAAACAAGCAAATAAAGCAAGTTATCTCTGGTAAACTTGTCTAGCATGTTAAAATATAAATGATTAATAGATTACACACAAAAACATATATATATATATACATATATATATAATAGTAGGACAACAGGGTTTTCTGGTTAGTTCACATAAATTAAACCTTGTGGTGTCTCTCCAACAAGAAATATTTTCACTTTCACACAGAACCACATGCTTTCACACTCACAGAAACAGACAGTTTGTGTGTGGGTGTGTGTGTATGTGTGTGCAAATTTATGTACACACACACACACACACACACACACACACACACACACACACACACACACACACACACACACACTGTGAAATGATGATCCAGTGGGTTCTCATGTCCATCCTATCACTCAGCCCTTCTTTTTCCCATCTCCCCTTCTTTCTTTTTTTCACACTTTTCTCATCCGCTGTCTCCTCTTCCTCCTCTCTCATTTCTTTTTCTGTTTTCCCCGCTTATTCCTTTATCTAACTTGGCCTTCTATCACTAAAAGTCTTTATTTTGTTCTTATTCTTGCTTTGTCCTCCCTCTGTGTCATTCCTTCTCTCCTTTCTTGCCCCTTAGCCGCAGTGTCCTTGAGAAAGCAGTGACTTTGCCGGCGAGCGCAGCAGAGCGCATCTCTCTCTCTCTCTCTCTCTCTCTCTCTCTCTCTCTCTCTCTCTCTCTCTCTTTCACACACACACACTTTTTCTCTTGCGCACACACACATACACACACACACTCGCTGACACTCAGTCAACCCGCCTAACCCACACACACACGCACGCACGCACACACACATAGTACATCCATAGCAACACTGTCAAGCAGAACCAGCCCTTACAAGTCTCCTCCTTTAGTCCCTATAAATAATTCATCACCAGTAACACTGGCTGTACTTTATGCAAATATTGACAAACCTATCGCAGAGAAAAATTGAGACTGTCGTTTCCTGTGTTGAGCACAATTTTTGCCTACTTACTGTTTTCACAAACATATAGTACATTATCAACAAACTGTGGATTCAAGCAGAATATCTCAGTCATCACACAGCAAGAGCGTTCCCCCAAATCAGACCCCACACAGACATAAAAGATGACATTGTCACCATAAAAAAGTCATTCAAAATTTTGATTAAATTCACTCCAATTCTCTCTTAAGACTATAAAAAACAGGATTTAATGCACAAGTTACAATTACTCCTCCTGAATGTTTGTTACCAACTTCAGACAAATTGCCCTGAGGTGATACTGTAGTTAGCCTGCCAGCATGGAAACATGATCCCCCTCGTGCCCTCATCCTCATTAAAGGTGCCCTCGGCCAATCTTGGATCATGACAGCCTATTGTCACAGTTTTCCGTAGCTTTTGAAATATAGATGGACTCTGATTGTCTGGTGGTAAGATGAGATGTTATAGTCTCTGGATGCCGTTTGTTCTCATTGGTCTCTGTTTTCCATTAGAGTTCATAGAGTGCGTACTGGGTCACTGCTTTTTCCTGCTGCCTTACGTGTTTCTTGTTGGAGATCAAATATCTTGTGGTTAGTTAGCCGCAGTGCTATATATGGCAGCTGTGTTGCTGTAATTGCATCCTGTATGTTTATCTTTGATGACAATCAGATTTGAATTATACACCACACTGATGTGTTGTTATGTTGTAATCCTTCATTTCTATTGTAAGTGCTGTTTTATCATTCATCATCAACATCCATATATCTACTGTATATTTACACACCCCATGACATTATCCTAATGCTGCTGTTATTTCTCTCTCTCTCTCTCTCTCTCTCTCTCTCTCTCTCTCTCTCTCTCTCTCTCTCTCTCTGTCTCTCTGTGTGTATCTCTCTCACTTATGTTTGTCACACGTTCAGCTGAAAATGCTTCCGTAGCCATGGAGACCAATCCCACAGGGAAAAGTTGAGGCTGAATCTCTTTCTCACTCTCGTTTCCCTCCTTTGTCTCATGCCTGGTTGCAATCTAATGCCCCCCCCCACACACACACACACACACACACACACACACACACACACTAACAGGCACATCAGAATCTAAAAGCAGGGGAGATGTAGTTGTTGTTTTGGTTCTTTTGTGTTCAGTTAAGTGCCGATGTAAAAGAAGTGACCTAATTACAGAGAAACACTGAGCCTATGGACAGGGCTGAGGATGAATCTCTCTCTTGCTTGTTAGTGATCATGACTGTGGCAGTTGGACCTTTGGCCATTAAATACTTTCACAAAAGAGGCTGGTGGAGACAGACTACTGAAAAAGATGATGTGGGGGGAAGGCAGAATCATTTCAGAGGAAGTTGCAGCTTAAAAAAAGGGCCATGCCCTGATAAACACTGCGGTGTCAGACAGCAGCCTACAGAGTCAGTCAGTTGTCTAACTCTACTTTCAGTGTGTATGTGGTGTATTTAGGTTTCTGTCCTCCAAAGAAGAACGACAGTCATTTCAGCAAGTGCCACAAAACAACATATGTTTGCCTTAGTAATTATGACAGGAACAAAGGAGGAAGTCAAGTGACGTTGTTATAGAGTGACAAAGTCCATGTTGGGAGGAGTTTGGAATGGATGGACGAATGAAAACATTAGACTTTTAACATAAGATGCCAGCAGGGGTTACATTGGGCTGGAGCCCTCCGGAGCTGAGGTGTCTCCTTCAACATCATATCATCATATCACATGTATATATCCTAGTAAACGTAATAGCATATGGGATGAGTAATTCTCTAGACTACAAAGGGGGACATTTGAGGTGATTTCTTAACTCAAACAAGCTCCATGCCAAGTCTTGTTGGTTTCTGGGTATATACAGTATACTTCTGTTTGTGTGCTTTTTGATGAGTTAATTTGAGTTTGTCTGGTAGATAGAGCTTCCTCTTTGAAGAAAAGTATAATATAGGAATATTATAGGAAATTAAATCTCAGGTTTAAAATAAGTGGAACTTTCCTTTAATCTTTAAATCTTAATCTGTGCTTTTAATGGAGATGGCCTACGGGAAGACACTGGAAATGTAAAAGTGCAGGGAATTCAATTTTGTGAATTCATAAGAAATAATTGGTAATTATTAATGACAAGTCCTGCCCCTTTGGCTAGGTGAAGTTTGTTTCAGAATTAATGTAAAGCATTTTGTTATAAAGTGTGAAAAGGACAACTGTAATGAAACCTCCGTCTCTCAGGCTTCTTCTCTTCCTTCATTACTTCTCTTCATCTGTTCTTCCTGTTTCTACCTCCGTCTTTCACCCGCCTGTCTTCCCTTCCCTTCCTTCCTGTCCCCACCTTTCCCCCTTCATCCATTTTTGTCCTTTGTAGTTTCCCATTGTCTTCACCGGTTTATATTCCTCCCTCCCTCGCTTCAACAATGCACGTCTTACCTCATGGCTCCATTATTCTCCTCTACATCAGTGGCAATCCATCATTCCTCATCTCTTCTTCATCTTCATGCACTTATGTCCTTCTCGTCCCCACATTCTGTAAACCTTTTCTATCTCCCCATTCTGTTCATTTCTACCTGTTCCTTCTCTCATCCCCTTGTGTCTAACCTATCTTTCCTCTCCTCTCCTCTCCTCTCCTCTCCTCTCCTCTCCTCTCTTTCTCTCTCTCGGCCCCTCCTGCACCTCCCCTGAGTCAGAAAGACGGACAGGAAGGAAGTGTGTAATGAAACAGCCATATCAAGCACACTGCCCAAATTGACCTGGGATGAATGGAGTCACTGATCAGCTCCTGCTAAAGCACTGTAGATGAAGAAGCAGGGGGTGGGACAGAAGATGGAGCTGGAGCTGGAGACATATTTCGTATGAAACATAGTTATTTCCTCAATCACAGTGCACAATACACAACAGTATATGTGTGTTCTCTTGAGATCGCATATACAGTAAAACTATTATTCTGTTGTACGTGAGCTCTATTTGAAACAATAGATGATAAATAACTCAATTTCCTGCTGTATTTTGCCTAAACTCAAAAGTTGGCAAAGTCTGTGAATTCGGTCATTTCAGCTGAAGAGGGGGACATGATCTGCATTCAAGAGATTTTGTCTGCTGTTTGAACAGAGAACAGAGAGGCAGACAGACGAGGCGAAAGCTCCAGAGTGTAAATTAGAAAAACACTGACAAAATAAGGGAAGAGACAGGATGACAGGACACACCCTCCCCTGTTGCTGAAGTTGTTCTATGTTTATTTATGCGCAAAATGTAACATTATAGCATTTTGAGTCCATTCTGTGAAATTAATCTCTTAAAAGTACTTCATCCTTCGATGTAATTTGACATTCATAATGTATCTCGCTAATCTGCTCATCTGGCGTCACCCATCATACTGCTGCCTTTATTAATGAAAATTGACAGAGAGAGAGACACATCACCGGGATACCAAGTGGTACTACGCATGTGCGCGTGCCTTTTTATATTGTAGAGTAGAAGCCCATTAGGGAATTAGTTCACATCTGGACAACCCCAGCTGGCCTCATGCTGTCACAACTCATAACATGTTTCATAATTGGGAGGGTTCCAACAATATTACATTGACAACAACCTCTGAGAGACCCCCTTTGACCTCACCCTGACCTCTAGGAATAAAACATTTTTTTTGATTTCATGTGTTGTGATGACATAATATCACATTGCTAATAACCATACGAGGAGAGATTGATGCTCAAACACAGGTTTCCAGCAAACCAGGCTTATTATTTTCCCGCTCCTTTAGTGGGATGCATTTACATATACTGGCCCTTGATACAGATTGACCAAACCTGAGGTTAAAATCTTGATTCTATACATCCAGTTTCCTTTTCTTTGTCTCTCCTTTCCACCTGTCTTCCTTTGTCCCTCCTTAACACCCTTACTTTATCTCTACCTAAGAGAACCAGTAATTAACCCCACTTCGTACTGGACTCTACTTTTTATGCTCCATATAGATCTATTTACCTTTTGATTAGCCCTTAGATTTATTAGTGATGTAAGGAGCACAGTAACTGAACCAATATGAATTTCATACTTGTTGATAATTTGATAATTGCGCATGCTGTGCCGTAGTAATATTCCATGCTCTCTATTTATTTGTTTGTGTCTGCATTTATTTATATAGACTGAATAGTTTCATTAGAATTCAGCAATGCATCTATGTAAATGTATGTTGATAACCTGTTACATATGCACAAACCTGCTCGGACACGTGCACGCAACCACACACACAAAAAGGTGGGGGTGTGAAAGCCTTGTGTGTTGGCAAACTTGAGCTCAGCAGTGAAGAGCCTTTTTAAGCAGGATTAAGACTCTAAGTGTCACTGGAACAGACAAGTAGGCCAAAGACCACTAGGATATCACTTACACTGCAACAATTAGCATCAGTGTGTGTGTGTGTGTGTGTGTGTGTGTTGTGTGGTTGTGCTGTGCTGTACTGGTGTGTGGTTTTGGGTACTGGGTGTTGTGTCTGGGTGTGTGTGTGTGTGCATGCGTGCTGTAGTATGTAAAATAGGTTCAAGGAAGTGTGTGGGGTAGATTATTTGTGGAAAAACAGAGGAGGAAAGCAGCAAGGCGCACACACACTGTACGCACATTCACAAGTCTCCTCACAGACTATGGACTGTGGAGCCTCGGCAGAGCCCTGGCAGGACCATCTGTTCCTGCTGAAATCAGCACAGCAGGAGACTACCAGCGCACACGCGAACACACACACACACAGACACACACAGTTGCAGCATGCTGGCATAGTGATAGTCTATTTATTCCCCACACTGACGCAGGAGAGTACTCAACTGTGTGTGTGTATTGCAGAGAAGTTTTCAGTTAAAAGTAAGGTAACCCGTGGAGATCGAAGGTATAGATAGATAGATAGATAGATAGATAGATGCATGCACACACTATCAAATACATCCATTCATCTATCCTTGTTAGCCTGTGACCCCAAGTCTCTCCAGTTTAGCCCACCATCAGCAGAAACTGCACACATACACAGCTTTCTCCATTTTAATAATCGACCGAGGGGAGTTACGCTCCCCTGTCAATGTTATCTATCTCCCTCCTAGAAGCAACATCAGCGTTTTCTCTGCTTTCCGCCATCTCATCAATGCTGTGTGCCCTGACCTCCACTGGCCTGCACCTGGACCCAGTCAAGACACAACTACAGTGTGGTGGTTTAAAACATATGCAGAGTTACAGAGTCTCTTTCTTAAAGGCTAGCTTCCATTAGAGTTTCATTTTCATTTAAGGTTATATTTGATGACAGGATCACAGGAAAGCCTGTGCCGACAAATACAGAGACAGAAGTGAAAATGGTAACTAAAGGGCGCTCATCATTCACAGAAATCAATTGAGTTCAACAAAAATTGATCTAACCTTGTCGTTCTGTTAATATAGATTAAAATGCCCATTTCGATCAATAACCCAAAGCATGATCATTTATCGTAATTTTTCCAAGCTTGTTGTCCACCCCATCAGTTCGCATACTGTATGGTGTGTATATATGGTGTGCTTGGCAATTGTTATTATTGTAGGCATTACCAACCCACTTTTTGATTGTAGGTCCTCAATAGAAACAAAGATGTAATGAAAGGTATTACACATTGGACTGTTGGACCCTGTTATAACCCCGATGTTTTTTGTTACAAGCATACAAGTGTGTCATCCGAGCATTTATAAAAAAGTGAAAGGGTATATATACCCTTTACAAAAGGATATAAGGACAATTTACAAGGACTGAAAAACCTACAACCCAACTATAAACAAAAAGTAGTAAACTATGTCTGTAAAAGACATTATAGTCAGTACAGCAGAATATCACCCACACCACAACAGACACAATATCGATATAACCACAAAAGTTGCTTCACTCAGGAATGAGAAATTTATCCTCCTTATGAGTTTGAAAAACAGACCCCATATTTTCCCATATTTATTGGAGGACAATCAGGCCCAAGGGCTCCTGAATCATTTCACAAGTAGGGGGGGCCAAAACTGTGTGCTGCCCATATTGAGCAATAAATCCATTGCTTTATTTTTTTTTAGTATATGGAGTTTTATGCATGTCTCTCTGCTGAGCTCACACACTTCTAGCTGCTGCAGAGACCACGACACGTGGCTCACAGGCAACCCGGGGAAGGCGCTTCTTTTGCCAGCTTGCTGCCTGCATCTGCAGGACGGCGCCAGCAGCTGGCCATAAGATCGTGAATTTGATAGGCAACGCGGTGCTGCACAGGGCTCCAGATACTCGGCTGAACATGAGAGAGGTGCAGAGATGGTTTTAGGTTTTCTCCAAGCCTGCGCTTGAGCATGCAATAAATTACAGTGTCTTCAAACTATATAACATCACCGCCCGCAGCTTGCAGACACAGATGAATTATGTTATCAGAAGGCTAAAGCAACAAGTCATGCTTTTATTCCCTGTTGGCCGCACCATTTTAAAGCTACTGTTGATTTCATATCACCCAGATTTCAGTCAAAATCTTTTAAAATGTGGGATTTACACCTTAATTTCAGAATGAGTAACTGGCATGTGAAGACTTTCGTGAAACCACACACATGTCTTATGTGTATTCTTTTCTTTTGGCAGGAGGGAGGCTCGTCTGTAAATGTGCCTAAACCTGCCATAATCCCAAATATCCTTCATGTACAACAATCTGTCTTCTGTCAAACACAGCACTGTCTCATTGTTGTGAACTGTACACCTGAGTCATTACCCTGCACAGTGCCACTGACAGAGTTTCAAAACAAAGGTACTGATGTGAAGCAGACAGACTGAAAGATTTTCTCATGCTCATGTTGTCTCTGACGGTGAACTGTGTCACAGAGCCTTTGGTCTGTCAGTCCCTCCCTTTTCCCTGCAAGTTAAACATTATCAGGCGCATCTTGCTGCTGCTGTGGTTGCTGCTCTTTGATTGGATTTAAATTTAAATATTCTTCCTGTTTTATGTTTTCCTGCTTTATTTTAGAGTGGACAGGAATGATTGAAATGGTGATACAGTGATCCATGACTTAAAAAGGATTTGGGACAGGGGCATAAAGTGGGGTTGGGGGGATACAGTGGCCCCTTGGCCCCCTACTTCCGGTAGTGAAAAAAGTATAGTACCACTTTACAGTGAATAAAACCACATCTCTTACCAAAATAGATTTGTGTATACATTCTGAAATCTCAATCAATCAATTTTCTCTGGTAAAGTGGTATGCATTGAACATAGAAGTAGTAGAAGAATATTTATTTTAACAGAATTTACTTGTACCACAAAAGATAGATTGCATTCACAGTCTTCTCAGATTCAGGTCAATAAGGGCAAAATTGGCCTTGTAAAACTCTTCATATATAAATCTATGCTGGACAATTTTAAAGTAGGTTATTAGGAAATAACTCACTTCAGTTTAAATTCAATTTATATCGAGACATTTGACCAAATGTTTGAAGAATGGTAAGGGGAGCAGCGGGGACAGAGACTGCAGATTGGAAATGCACAACAGAAGGTCATCTGCATAAAGGGAGACCTTCAGCCCCCGACCTTATAACCGTAATATAGGAGTTAGAGCGAAGCACTATTGAAAGGGTTTCAATGGTGATTGCTCATAATAATAATCTCGAAGGACAATGAAGTTATGAAGTTGAGATATACGTTGCACCAACTCAGTTTATCTTTTTGATGTTCAAATCAGGTGTTTTGTTTTAAATCACATCAATTTGCTGTGAAACAAAGTAAACAAAATCCTCATTTGAAAGTAAGCGTGTATTAAGGCGCCACAGTGCACAAAAGTACTAGTGAAGTTCTTAAAATAGATATCCATCGAAATGTGGAAAACATCAATACAGATAAAAATACAATGAAAATTGGGAAAATAATAAATATTCCCTTCAGGAGGGTTAAAGAAGCGCCAGGCATCAGAGACAGCAAACTCCTTCATGAAGGCCTGGATTACCTTGGCAGACTTCGAAGGCATACAAACATTGGAAGAAGAGCGATCCAACTGAGGATTAAGCCTGCAGTCAAAGTCTCCTACTAATATTAGTGTGAAGACATATCAGGGAGTGTTAAGAAAAGACGTTTAGAAAAAAGGCATCATCGTCACAATTGGGAACATATACGTTTGCAAAACCACATGAGTATTATGAATCTGGTTAATAACTATAATTAATCTGCCATTAGTATCAAAAATAATATTTGGATGTACAAAGGGAGTAGATTTATGCAGCAGTATAACCACACCTCTTCATTTGCCCAGAAATGAGGAATGGTCAGTCTGACCTACCTATCCCTTGTAAATAATCTGAGGCTGTAAGATGAGTCTGTTGTAAAAAAGATTATATGGGCACCCAGGTGGTAGATTTGATGTAAACTGGTGAATTTAATGTCTCTCCCAATAGAAAATGCTGTTAGGTTGGATCATAGTAACGAATTAGGAGTGCAATATAAGAACCAGAGTGAGAGCATCAGCACTCAAAACAGACAGTTTCTGGAAGTTTCTTCCATCTCCACACAGGAGCTCTGTAGCTCAGCCAGAGTGACCATTAGGTTCTTGGTCACGTCCCGTACCAAGGCCTTTCTCACATGATTACTCTTAGTTTGGCCAGGCAGCGAGTTCTAGTCAAGTCTAGTCCTGATTGTTCCAAACTTTTTCCATAGAATAATTATTGAGGTCACTGTGCACTTGGGAAACTTTAGTGCAGCAGAATTTTTTATGTAGCCTTCCCCAGATCTGTTCCTCAACACAATCCTGTCTCTGAGCTGTGCAGGCAGTTTCTTCCTCCTCATGGCTTGGTGTTTGCTCTGATATGCATTGTCAGCTGTGAGACTTTATATAGACAGGTGTGTGCCTCCCCAAGTCATGTCCAATCAGTTGAATTTACACAATATATAATACCACAGATGGACTGAAGGTATAGAAACATCTCAAAAATGATCAAGAGAAATGGGAGGCACCTGAGCTAAATTTCAAGTGTCATAGCAAGCTACACAAATTTGCTGCATCAAACAGTCAACATCTTTATTAAGGAGTGGCACATGCAATGCTATAATTTTTGTAACTGGACATAAATATACTCATTTAAGCATCAAAGATGCATTTACGTAGTCAACTATAGCATCATCACCTTGCAAGTGTAGACCACCCACCATGTCGCAGTGACACATGCAGTGAATGGGAAATGTAGTCCTTGTAGAACCCTGTTATTGTGACAGATGTGGATCTGTGGTGTTCAGTCACCACACCAGCAGGACAATAGATAGAGGATTAACAATACAAGCACCAACATATGTTGTGCAGGAAAACAATTTGGTAATCCAAATGGCTTTCAATGGTAAGAAGGCAGTCATAGCAGAAAGGTGTTTGCACTATTTTGGATTTTTTCCAAATTTCAGTAAATACGATAAAATCATGAAGGGACTATGTTCACATATAATCTCAAAAGAAACAATAAACAAACACAAACAAATTAGAATGACAAACAAAATTGAATGCGACAGAAAAAGTCTAATGTAATACCAGAAAGACTGAGACTGAGAGACAGGAAGTTATTAACAGCAGGAAAACATCAGAGGTAAGAGAGCTAAGATAAATTGGAACAGACCAGCTGCATAAGTTAAGGTCAGGGGGGAAATCAGTGTGGTAATCAGTAGGAGAAATAATTGCTTTTGTGCATATGTGTTCAGTAGAATCTGGATACTGAGGAGTCATCTTCACTTATTCATGAAACAGAGCAGTCCGTCTGTATTTGACATTTCTCTTCAGAATATGTGGTCATTAAAATTGGATTCAAATGATCAATAAATGAAACACTTATCAATAAAGGTCTGCTACTACATAAAACAAAAAACAAAACAACACAGGATAGTATTGAGAATTATACCAACTATAATGTAAACATGTATTGAATGTATGTATATTTAAGCAGTGCTGTCAATCATCCATAGAAAATAATAGTTGATTCTGAAATAAGCCAGAATGTTAATGCATTGAAAAATATTTTCACTAATATTTATTAATAATTAAATGCAGTGTTTTCCTGCAAATTGGTTCATTGTATGTCCAAATGTCATATTTGCAATTTGTAGAATATGAACTGATTTTAATTAATACATTTTTATGGCTGTCAAAGGTTCAAATTTTAACCTCAAGAGAAAGAAAAAATGACTGATGTGTGTAGAAAAGATACAAACTCCACAGGCCGCACATGAACATTTCATTAGAGCACAATCAGAGGTGTAAGTAGTTCTCTGATTCTTTTAATTTTCTCTTCTATTAGTGTCTAAATTGCATTCACCTTGACTCCCAGGTGTAAAACAGTTCCTGATTAAATGGCTGTAATGAAAACCAAGAGAGAACAACCAGCTTGTTCTGACAACTGGAATCGAGATCCAGTTTAAAGTGAATGTGTAATGCTTTAATGGGCCTATTCCTGGCAGTGTTTTCAGGTTGCAATCAGCAATTGTCCTCCTGGTTGTATCACCAGTTAAGAACTCTCTGTGCCAAGTGCTAAACATTAGCATTGTTGTAGAGGAATGGACACATAAAACAAAAGAAAAATGTGCAGGGAGGAGCCAATTGAAAGAGAAAAAAAAGAGAAAGAGACAGAGATGCAGAGGGAGAGCGCAAAGTCAGCTACAAATGAGTATAAATTCGCTGCAATGCATACATACACCTCTTTAAGCTGAGAGAGAGAGATGCAACAAAGAAGTGACAAGAAATGAAGACAGACAGCAGCACACGGCTGCACCATTACAGACATGCAGTACATGCCTGACACCGTTTCCCTGGTGTCCTTTGTTCTAATATCTGTTCAGCACATGTCTAACCTGCTGCATAGTCCTGCATTAATGAGACATAATGCAGGTAATATATCCAGCATGCGACTTCATCCTGATTCTATCTCGGCTGTATCGGCTGTATGTTGAAAAAGGAGTGCATGAACGCTGATAACCTTTGATTAGTTATGGTGGCACTTTTCTGTGCTTGATGTATTAGTGCAGAGGAAACTTAAGTATCTATTGGCAGGAAGAAAAATGTTTTCATTTGCAAAACACAATAGTTTTTTTTTTACTTTGTTTTTTTTTTAGCATTTATAGTCTCAAGATCTGTAAGACAGTTTAGAAACTAGCTTCTTTCTCTTCCTTTACATTATTGTTAAAGGGGGCTCTCTATAGCGTTGTTTGCTTGCTTCATTGCTTCCTAAAATCTCATCAGTCGGAGGTTGTTCAACGCCTGTTTTCCACAATACAATCAAGGTAGATCTCACCAATACAGATACAGACGCAGTGGAAACCACTTACAGTGATCATGTCTGTCCAGGTGAAATTGATCACTATAAGATGATTATTATAACCAGATATTTATTCTTTTTCTTTATTTCTCGGTTTTGCAGACTGCCATCAATTTGACATATATATTTATTAGTAATATATAAAGAAATGAAATGGCTTAGTCTGAATGGTCAGGGTGAAAGCATTACTACTTTCCACTCACGTAACACACCTGCTGCTGTGAGAGAGCGGGGACGATAATTACGCTCTGTAAAAGTCCCAAAACGATACGGGAGGGCAGAATAACTCACTGAGCCACTGTGGTGAAGATATCACTTGGCGCATGAGTGCGTGCACACACACACACACACTGGCAGACACATACAGTGAAGTTATGTTGGAGGAGCAGGCAGATCATTACACACTGTGACAGTCCTAAAATACAAATAAATTAGAAGAGAGCCTGAGCATATGACAGCTTGCTGTAGTACAGGCTACAGCAGTTTTACATTTTTTTCCATATGTTGTTATGTATGGAAAGACCTAAAATGAACACTGTAATCAGACTACTTGATTACTATAGGTGACTTATTTAAACAGCATTTGTATAGGGATGATTCTGTCCCAAGCTTTTTGATCCATATAATCAGCCGATCACTCTTATTGTGAGAGGGCAAAAGTTTTTTTTTTTTTTTTTTTTTAAATGATGAACTTCCAGATGCTACTTAGTGAGTAAGCCAGCGGTTTATCGGGTCATGTCTCTCAAAACTACAGGCAGTGAAATACAGGCTCTTCCTTTGGCTGCGCAGCAGAGCCACTCGACCAACCCCTGTATCTTTTTCAGATCTTGATAAATGGTCTCTCCACATAGATACCAAATGGCACAAGGACAGGAGGGTCAGAGCGTCCAGCCTTTGCCTCTGGCCCTGATACCTTAAGGAGGGCAGTGTATCTTACCAAAAGGTTCCCTTTGAAGTGTCTCTTCCCCCTAGTTTGTCTCTTTTCTGACTTAAAAATCCAGCTCCTGGTATTGTAGCTGTTTTTACACTCTAGTTATACTGTTACTGTCTTTTCTTCTTCTTTTTCTTCCTCTCATGTCTTCTCATCAGAATGAGTTATGCTCATAGTTTGTCTGAATGCATTCTGTGTTTGTTGTGCTTGTAATAGCTGTTAATTTGCCTTGATGAAGTTAAATTGAAGTTAAATTGTCACAAAACCCCAACAGCTGGCACGTAGTCTCTGCTTTCTATGTGCAAGTAGTTGCAGCATTTTAATGTGTTGTAAAAGTCAAAGGTCACAGCTACTCACTGTCAACAAAACTGTGAGCCACTTTTTCACACATTTATCCTTGCGAAAGCAGGACGCTCACACCTGCTTCATCCAGGACAAATGATTCCAACTTGTATTTTAGTCAGCGTGTTTGCAGCCTGTTAAAGTCTAATCCTGTACAGTAAAGATGTTCTCTCGGCAGAGAGAGAAAAAAAAAAAAAGATGAAAAGGATTCCAAGAAATTAGGAAATAGAAAAAGACAGATGAGGAAATGAGATGTTGTTAGGGTGGAGGAGAGATGGGACATGAATAGCAAACGGGGAAGTTTATGAGGGAAACAGGGACATGTTGGGAAAATACATGAGACTTCAACATCTTCATCAAAATTCGAGCAGGCATTTTCATATTTTCAAGAACCAAGGCTGCTCTCTTCTATATTTCTCCCTGCAATCAAAAATGAACCTTCTCAGTCTTTCTACCTCTCTCTCTGTCCCTGCCTCCCCCTCAGTCAACTCGCTCCCTCTGTCAGACATCCCAGCCAGCTAGCACCTGTTTACACAATGCACTCTCCCTCACAACAGAGGTGGTTTAGAGAGAGGCGTACGGGAGCGTGATTCTGCATCCATTCTGTTTATTGTGCGCCACCTGGTCCTAAGAGTTTCATTATTTGGGTGTGCTGGTGTCTTGTGTGTGCCTGTTTGTCAAATTCATTAACACACACTTTTGAAGATGTTTTCCCAGATGCAAACATTGTGGCACCAATAACCCCAGGAGCCAGCCACACGCAAGTCAGTGCTAATATGACACACAGGCTGCTCACACACTCCAAACAGCCGTTCAGGTGTATAATGAATGTTTGAACATGATGGGTCAGAAATAGCGTTGGTGAGGAAAAGCATGCATAAGAGCAAAAATACCTTACCCACTCAAGCTGAAATAACTTTTCAAAAAACAAACACACACAGAGACTTCACTGCCAGAAATATCACCCATATTTATATCTGCGTATTTCTTTGTAAATACTAGCTTCATTGTGGGTCTGCTTCACTGGAGTGCGCAGTACAGACGTTTGTAAGGTTTGCTGGTTAAGAGAATGAGTGAGTATGACATCTGACAGCAGAGCAAGAGCTGGAACTAACGCACGGAGCTGCAAGAACATGACACCCATTAGGCTACCTCACGAAGGGTCCCTCAGCACCTTTTTTTTTTTTTTTAACACTAGATGAGATGTTTCCGCTCTGATCGTATTTTCTTATCTGCAAAGAATATGGTGCAGGTATACATACATATACAAATAAACAGGTTTCAGACCACAAGACTCAAGTGCCAAGTAAACTGATTAGTTGATTGACAGCAATTTGAATCACCAAGAAGTCATTTTCATGGTAATTTAAAGCAAAAAATGCAAAACATTCACTTAACTAGTGAAATATTACACATGTAAATATTTGCGGCTTTTCTCTGTTTTATTACCCATCAGGTTGAATTGAATATATTTAGCTTTTGGACTGTTGGCAGATGAAACAAGCAATTTCAAAACATCACCTTGGGCTGTGGTAAAATTGTGATGGGCATTTTTTATTTAGCTTTTCTGACATTTTATCGACTAAACCATGGATCAAAATACTCCTACTACTACATACACTACATATTAATCAATACTAAAAATAATTAGTTTGTTGCAGCTGTAAATGCGTATAAACTATACCGTACACAGACCTGGAAACATGTAATTACAAGAGAGGAACACTCAGAAACACACAGTATGTTGTTTGAGTTGAACATGCATCCACACATGTGTAGGTGGATATTAAAGCCTTTTCCAAAAAATAAAGGAAAGTAAGAGACAAAAGAAATAAAGGGGACGAGATGGCCAGCAACATGGAAGTAAAGTATGTAGATTGATGTTAGGTTATATAAAGTAAATCAGTGCTCTGTCTGGACTGTGTGTTGGAGATAATATCTTATTCTAAACTGTGGCAGTAAGATTTTTCCTGGGACGAGGCCCGAGGCTTTCTTGGTTGTAATCACACTACAGATGGTTTTTGTAGCTGAAATTCCCTAAAATAAAAAAAGATACTAATTTAGTGACAAGAAAACAATGAGGTGTTTCATTATTTATCTTTTGCCAGCAGATTTTAATTGTGTCTGTAAAGTAAACATTTTTCCTGCAGTTATTCTGGCGTCTAACCAGCCATTAATCACAGGTCCTTTGACTGGTATCCTGCTGGCAGTGTGGTTGGTGGATGAAACTGTTCACTTCCAACCGTGCTACAGTCACTAAATGTGGCAGTCAACTACATTTTAAGAAGTTCGAAAGCAGAATGATGCAGAAGTCTGATAATCTAATTACAATATTAAGCAGAAAATCAGAAGTCTTAAAGGGAATACATTGTGAAAATAAGCTCCTCCAACACTAATTAGCTCTCTCTCTCTCTCTCTCTCTCTCTCTCTCTCTCTCTCTCTCTCTCTCTCTCTGGCTTTTGTCAATCCTCTGTCTCTTCACTTTTTCTGTTCCACTGTTCATCTCATTTGATGGTTATCAGATGAGAAAGGTGTAAATTGCTGCTCAGAGCCATCTCAGCAAATTCCTCAGCTCGACTGTCTCTCCTTCATCTTTCAATCAGTTCCCATCCCTCGTTTCTTATCCTCTGCCCAATTCCTTTCATCTCCTTAGGGAAAACAGGATGTAATCACCAGCTCTTGGCGCAGGCAGGAGAAGGACACAGCACAGGTGTTTGTGTTTTTGTGTGTGTGTGTGTGTGTGTGTGTGTGTGTGTGTGTGAGTGTGTGTGTGTGTGTGTGGTGTGTTGTGGTTGTGTGTGTGTGTGTGTGTGTGTGTGTGTGTGGTGTGTGTGTGTGTGCGCGCAGCGCGCATAAACTTCTAGGACAAATATATTCAATAACTATGGGACCAAATTGAGGTGACAGTGATGGTGTCCATGCACATTCCTGTGTGTATGCGTGTTTTTGTGCCATGTGGAAATCTGCGTGTGTGTGTGTGTGTGTTTGCAACATGCTAATGTCCATGAGCCACCACCAGCATTAATGAGGCAGGTCTTCTGCCAGTTTTTCCCCTTTTCTTCTCTCCGTCTCTGGAGAAAAACACACAATCACACATTAATGGCCCACCGGGATGGTGTGACTAAGAGAGAAGAAGAAGAGTGGAGAATGGATACTGGTGGGAGGTATACAAAAAAGAGGGTGGATGCAGAGAGAAATGTAATAATTGGTCAGTGTGTGCCCAAGGAAGACAAAGCCACGGAGGGATTCATGAACAAATGGACAGATACAGTTTGTGAAAACACGGTCCCCTCAGTCGCCTGCAGTCCCAGTGGGAGACAGAAGGGCGGTCATACTGTAGGCCACATATTGTTCTCTAGATTCGGGGCTTCATTTAAGCCATGATTCAAACACTGTTCTATTTTCTTTTATTATATTTTAAACCATAATTTGCGCAGTATTTTTTCATTCTTGTATTCTTGATTTAAATTTTTTTTTTAAATGAGAAGGAAAGTGCCATAAGAGAGAAACAAAGGGAGGGAATTGGTGTTGTTGTTTATCATTGAATTGCTCTGATAACGAGAATCGAATGGGGGCTGGCACGTTGTTATTATGCTTCTTGGCAGGGTGTTTGTGTCTCGGCCTGTGTTTTTGTGCATGCACTATAATCATGTGCATACAATCCTAAGTGGCCAAGACAAGTTGGAAGAGCGCTCCCCCCACCCTCCAGTGATGAGTGTTGGCTCTAAGGTAACTGGCAAAACACGAGTGCGTAGACACGGACACTGCTGCTGCCAGGTGTGTTGAGGAGGTAATTGTCAGCAGGCAGGCCAGCGGCCAGTGGTGCAGAGAGGGATAGGGCTGGATAGAAAATGAGGAGCAGTCTCTGGTGGAGTCTGTTTGCCTGAGGGGCCAGCTCAATATCTGGCGCTGGTTGTTTATCCGATTCCCCTCTGTCCCCTTTGCACGGCTTCGTTTTCTCCTTGCTGTTCCGCTCTCTGCCCGTTATGCCCTCCCTCCTTGTCTTTCTCGCTCCTGTTCACGCTCATTTCCAGTTCTCTCTCGGTTCCGTTTTTCTCCGTTGTTTCTCGAACTACTCACGGCATCTCTCCCTCTGTCCTCTCTCCCTCCCTCTTGTTCTTGTTCTCCCTGGATCCCAGTGAGCTTTCACTGAGAGTCTGCAGCATCACCACAGTTTAATCCCCCGGCAGGTCTACTCCAGGAGAGACCAACAGTCGTGTGTGTTTATCTTCTGTGTCTCCTGACAGAATCCAGATAGAGCCCTGGATGCATGTCGTCTCAGGGTGATGAGATACTCTACACATTAGAGACTTGGTTATTTATCAGCTAGAGTGTAAATAAAGGAAAACTGCCAGTGAAAGTCCTGCAAAGTTTAACAGCAGAGAGCTGTAATCTTTTCAAATGGATTGTGCCCAATAAATATCTGTATTATTTCCGACATCAGTGCAGTACCTACCTAATCTAATTTATCAGTTTTTATTGGTTTTACAAATCAAACTCAAATCCAGTAATGAACCTCTGACACTAAAGTGTTGATTTTGGCAGCCATTTTTAGATTTATTGTAGTTTTAGTCCTGAGACCAAAAGTCGAAACTACTTTATCATTCATTATTTTTAGTCACATCCAGTAGATGAAAACATTTGTTATTTCTGTCTCGATTAAATCATCCATAAATTAGTCGATGAAACTTTGTAAACATTTGAAGTACTTTAAGTGAAGATCAAGTCTGGGCAATTTCATCTAACTTCAGCAAACTACTGTGAGGTTAGAAGCAATCACTCCTTCCTTCTGCAGCTTTATAAATGAAGTGGCTCGAAACATCATCATTTGCAACCAGGCCCCATTATTTTCATCATGCATTTAGTTTTTGTTAGTGGTTTTTTTTTTTCATTTCCAAATCTCAGTTTTATCTCTGTTGCTTCAAGGAGAACATTTCCATTGTTTTGTTTTTGTCTCATCGTCATTTCACCTTCATCATGGAAAAATTTGCGTGGATGAATATATTTTATCACAATTTTCATTAATGAAATTAACACACACACACACACACACACACACACACCTGCTTGAACGGGGCAGTCCTTGAACCTTTTGCCAAATCAGCTCCTACACTTCTACGTGAAAACACACAGACATGAACAGCTCTATAAATGTCATTGCTCTGGTTTGAGTGTGACCAAATGCGTCTGCGTACTGTCAGTGGTGAAACTTGTTGACATTTCATGTTGTGAATAGGAACATTGTGCATCATGTCGGCTCGCTCCGAACTGATAAAACTGGCCTGTGTTTTCATAGCAGCACCAGATATTTACTTTTACCGTCCAGAGCCCGAAGATGAGCTAAAGTTAGAAGTCACAAGTGACTTCAATTTACTTTTTACAAAATCACAAACTCATTACAACTTATGTATCAGTTTTCTTTCATGTGTTCTGGGTTTCTACAAAGCCTCTGCATCTTTTTTTCAGTATTACTTTACTCTCACCTCTATTTTTGTTCTTTGAAAGGAATAAATGCCAGAGAAAAACATTACTGTCACACATTGTATTGGAAGGAGCACTCTGCAGCACAAAGGTCCAGCTCTCACTAGGCGCTGCACATTGCAATTTTAAGTCCATCTCTGAGTTTTATCAGGAGAAAAACACACAATCCCTTTTCCTCTTCGTTTTTTTTCCTTCCTCCCTCTGTCTGAAGTGTGTCGCTGTGCTCGCTGTGGTAACATCCTCAACTATGTGTAATATATATATATATAATGTATACGTATATACTTTATATTTTTTTCTCTCTTGAATGTAGTGACACATGTATGTTTTTATCACCTGTAGTCTGTCAACTAGTTTGGTGTGTATGTGTGTGTGTGTGTGTGTGTGTGTGTGTGTGTGTGTGTGTGTGTGTGTGTGTGTGTGTGTGGCTGCATATGAATGGAAGAGGGTGTGTAAGCCTTAAGTGTGTAACCCAGTGTATGAAAACAAGTAGATATTTGTATTACATCCCCCTCCCTCGGACCCCTGGCAGCTCATGAAAAATGAATGAAAGCCTGTGTGCATGCTTGTGCGTGTGTGTGTGTATGTGTGTGTGTGTGTGTGTGTGTGTGTGTGTGTGTGTGTGTGTTCACATGTCGATCTCCACATGAGTTGATCAGCCATTCTGTCAGATCTTTCATTCAAGGACAGGGACTTGCACCCCTGCTGGGAAAACCACATGTGTGAGAGGAAGAGAGAGTTGAGTGATACAGGGGGAAAATCAAGGTGGTGGGTTTGACAGATGCAGGTTGAGTGTGATGGGGTTGATGCTGAGTAGATGATGACCACGCTACTGTTTTTCCTACATATTTTGCTATATTTTGTTATATTAATAATTTAGCTATTGATGAAATCTACGTTTCAGCAGAAGCAGCTTTGCAATTTTCCCCTTGACATTTCCTTCTGTAGTTGTTGAGGCACTGATTAACCTTTCATCCATTTCTTCTCCTCCTCTCTCTGCTTCTCCATCTCTTTTAGAAGTACAGCCTCTCGTTGAGTGGTGGCTGGAGTGACAGAAGAGCACATGAAGAGGGGAAACGGCGTGACAGCAACATCCTGACCGGTAACCTCGCTTCCGCACCCCACCACGCGCCCAGCAAACTCCAAGCAAGCGGGGCGTCAGAAGGAAGGAAACGCGCGACCACTCCTCCTGCAGGCATGGTAATACACCTCTCCGTCTGTTGGTGCTGCTGCGTGGAATGCTTTTGTATGTACGGTTGCGCACATGGATCACCCACAACAGAGCGGGGAAACGTCCTGCAGACTGCGGGGGTGCAAGAGTTCAATCTGATAACTGGCTCTAGACATGACAGCAGAGTGTGTACGTCAGGGAGAAAGGATAAGATAAGAGCCGGTGCAGACGAGGACTGTATAGCTTTGTGTTTTGGGGAGATGACGGGAGATGAGAGTTATGCGTTCTCACTGGGGAAAAGAGGAGAAGGAGAAGGCAGAGGAATGAAAGAGAATGGATGGAGGATTTGAAGAAGAGGAAGAACAATGAAAGGAAAGTGGTGATTAAGAGAGAGAGAGAGAGAGAGAAAAAAAAATGAGCAATCAGTTCAATTGCTACCGGTCGATCAGTAGGTTTTCTAGCAGTTTTTCTTCTTATTTGAGGACAACTTGTGATTGGAATGAATGTGTAACATCCTACCTGTTTTTCATTGGTCCAATCATTAAAGCTGAATGAGTGTATACATGAGAATAAATGAGGCTTGTTTTTTTTCATAACAGCACAAGCTGGATGTTATGTGAGGAAGAAGATGCAAAAAAAAAAAAAAGGACTGCTGTTTAGGGGGAGGAGAGGCCGGCTGAAGAGATCAAAGGGAGCAGTTGAGGGGGAGAATGACAAGTGAGGGCAGATAAGACCACAAAAACATAAATGATGTACAGAAATACGAGGGATGAAAAGTGGATACGGAGAGCCAAAAGAGAAGTGGAGAGTGAAGAAATGGAGGAGAGGAGGGAGGTTAAGAGATGAGAGAGGTAGAAGCAGAGAGGAGGAGAAAGACAAGGGATTGATTAATGGTCTTGGCCTGTGACAGTGGGAGCTTTTCCCCCGAGGGGGGGGGGGGCAGAGCAGAGGATGAATTATTAAAAAGTAGAACAAGAGGAAGAAGGAGGAAAAATGAGCACAGAGAGGAAGAGAGTGGAAGTGGGTTGTTGTAGGGGGAGGATGAAAGAATGAAGGGAGGGAAGGAAAGGAGGGCGGGGAGGAGGAAAATGAATGAGTGAGAGAGATCGAACGAAAACAAGACGCTGCCGAAGGTGCTGAGGTTGGACATTGCAGAAGATGGTACATGGTTGAGCTCATAAATAACCAAGGGTAATGAGACTAGTGTGTGTGTGTGTGTGTGTGTGTGTGTGTGTGTGTGTGTGTGTGTGTGTGTGTGTCTGTCTGTGTGTGTCTGTGTGTGCGCGTGCAGATCGCAAACACAGTACTGTGATTAGTCTTGAGTTATGGTGATGCAGCAAATACTGTGGGTGACCTTGGCGAGGGTGTCACAGCGTAAACCGCATAAACACCAAACAGCTTCTTCATCGACTTTCCTCTGAGCTCTCTGCATTTAATGAATACACATGCCCACTGTATTTGTCTGCATCTTCATACGCCAACAGATGCACACATAATACATTCTGGGTTGACTATTTTGTATCTGTCTGGCTTTGCTGTATACTTCAGTCCTTGTAGAGTTCACTCCTTTGTTTCTGAGAGACACACTGCGGAAAATGTTAAGAATTTTTTTTTGTTTCAGTTCCACTTCTCATACTGTGTTGAATATAAAATACTCTTAGTTGTACAATTAATAGAAGACATAACTGAATTGCTTTTTTAAAAAAAAATCTGTAAGGTTTTAAAAGCTTTTGTCGAAACAGGAAAACATATTTCATTAGAACATTTTTCCGGCTCTTCCACATGACATCGTTTTATGTTTATTTTATTGTGCTCCGGTATTGTCCCTCATGTAGACAAGCCCACACTCAGTACTGTAATAGAATGTCCAGAAACACTGCGATGTCAGCTCATGTGCTTTTAGCAGTCTGGCAATAATATTTTACAGGCAGGCAATAAACCTTTTAAACCACAGCGACATATTACTGGGAGCAAAGGACACAGATAAAACAATCTCTTCCTTGCAAAATGCAATGTAAACTGGGTACTGTAATTTGGGGAGGCTGGTTTTAAAGCTTGACTGATGAAAGAAGACTTAAGATGAATGTCATCCCAGAAGATGATGACATGCTCTGTATGTATTGTACTCTAGTTTTCCATGTTTCCCTTCTTTATCTCATGTTTATCAGGACAGTAGAGGGGTTCCAGCCCGGTTGTTGTTTTGCTGCCAGGTCATGCAGCCGTGATATATGCGCACCCTGCCATCGCGCGCACACACGCGTGTGTGTGAATGTCTGACTGTGCGCGCGGTAACCTGAAAGACAGCAAGAAAGAGAGGGAGCACAATAAAACAGGATAGAGGATTGTGGCCGGGCCGACCTGCCAAGCAGAGTGCAGATAAATCACAGGATGAATTTTTAATGCAATCTCCCCTAGGCTGCTGGATGTTACAGAGACAGCACTGAGTTGTGTTTTTTTTTTCCAGTGTTGCTTGCTCCCATCACTCCTCGCCTATTTTGTCATGTTTTTGAATTTTCTTTTCTCCTTCGACTCTTCTCGGTTTCATGTTGGTCTGAAGATGTGTGACATTTGTCTCAAATATCACTTTTAAAACGGTTTTGCCTGGTGTTTACAGGTGAATATTTGTTTTTCTTGGTTTTTAGCACAGTTTTGTGACGAAGGTATAGCAGTGTTTTCTACTGCTGCTGGCCAGAAATATTAAAATCAGTTTTTTCGTCATCTTCCTCCATCTCCTTCTTCAGATTTCTCACCTTTGTTTCCCTTGTTTGTTTACCTTTTTAGAGGCTTTTCTCTGCATCCTCATCTCTCATTCTCTCTTCACAAGACCTTCTATTGTGTGTGCTGTCATCTAAGCACTCAGCACAGACTTTAGGCGCCTGATTTATTAAAAGTAAGAGAACACAAACACATCCTCAGGAGCACTGCCTATAAGCACACACATATTAAGTACAATGTTAAATAATAGGTAAAATAGGTAATGGATAGATTTCTGTTAAACACGTCTCTAGCAAAGACACGGGTGTAGAGTATCCCTCCAATCACAGCTGATACTGTTCCAGCGAGTCTTGTCCTTGGCATTGGGTCATGTAATTTATAGCAGATGGCCACAGAGAGACAGGATGAGACAGGAAGAGCCTGAGAGAGACAGGCTGCGAAGGAGAGGGAAGTCATTGGATTCTGCTTGATTCTGAAGTGAAGGAGCCGCCACTGACAGGGTGCATGTCTAACCACAACACCCTGAACCGAAATTGTTTTACTGCAGAGCATTAGGGGCAGAATGGATGGGGTGAAGGATGGAAGTGATGGAAGTAATGAGTGTATGTGTGTATGTGTATGTAATACATTGTGTAATCGAGGCCATGGGTTTTGTGTGTCTACGACAATCATAATTTTAACAAATTTGTGGGATTTTTGCTTTGGATTTTGTTTTGTTTTTTTGTGTTGGATGTGTGTGCACATTAGTTTAGTACACAGTGACTTGTAAATGCTGTGTAATGTGGTTATGTAACATAGGCCTGCCAGCTGGTGGGCCTCACTGGACCGTGAAATGGAGTGTAATTGGTAAGTGTGTGGTCTAAAAGCACTATGCAACAATGGCGTATGAAGGTATACTGTATAGAGAAGCACGCATGGTGTGTGCCAGCGGCTTTCAGACAGCTGGGATTTCATAAATAAATATGTTCATGTCTGTTTCTGATTTCTTGGTAGATGGGAAGTTATTTTTTTGCTTCCCTCAAACTGATTCTATATATTTTATATTTAGCTTTTTCACAAAGTTATCCGTGGTTTTGGATGTCTGGGCTTTAGTGGAATTTTTTTCTTCTGAGCTACATGTTAAATTCATCCTCAAACTGTGAAAATAGACTGTCTGACCTGGATGGAAGACTGCCATGCCAAAATGTAGGCGTGTGTCCAGGTTTTCCTTCCACAGTGTGCTAAAATTATGTTTATCTTGTACTTAGTTGCATAATAATGACATACATGTCCTGAAAAATAATTACTTACTTTTGTTGTAGCAATGTTTCCATAGTTTAGTTTTCTATGGCCATTACACCATATCATATATTGAACTTGGAGACATAGCAGTATTAATTTTGGCCCTACAAGACCTCTGGTCTTAATTTTCACTTCCGAGGACCAGCATTAGGTCACTGTGCTGAAATGAGACACAGTGTAATTTTATGTCAGTGACACTGAGGGTTGTTCCCAGCGTCTGGAAAGAGATCCTTTGTGGCTTAACCATCATTTATGATTTATATTGCTATCACTCTCACACACGCACTTGGGGCCATATTGTGCAGTTGACCTCCAGGTTGTGTGGAGGTCAGGGCGCAACTCAAGGATGACCACAGCCGTCTGTAACAGATTGAGTGTGTGTCTTTGTGTGTGTTGTATGTAGTGTCAGCTTCTCATTGATGGCATACCAGAGCATTGTGCCACAGGCCTGATAACAATAATCAGGATGAAGAGGGTATGAGAGCAACTTGAGGAGCTTCAACACAGAGCACTTGCGGAATTAAAATTCATCCTGACATGTCACTCAACCTCTCTCTCAAATCAGTGTGAATCCGTGAAGTCCTGCATCTGTTCCTATCCTTGGCTACAGTAGCTTCCTCGCCGCGCTGCTTGTCTAAATGTCTGCAACATTATCTGGGCACATGCTGGCCTGAGGAGGTCGATTCCTGTCACTGGGTCCTCCTTAACTGCTCTGATTTACATGGTGATCAGAGAGGCCAGGCAGCAACTCCCCCATGGTCGAGTAGCACCGACAAACGCACACATAGATACACAGACCACTCTCCTCACAGTGAGGGTTTATGGCTGCTGAGGCTCCCATTAGCAACGGCTCATAAAATCTGCGACTGTTGGTCTGTTAAACACTGCTCTGAGTAGGCGCACAAGTATAAAAGACACACACTGCATTGTACACTTGCACATAGACACGTATGCACATCGGTACACACACTCAAACTTACACAGTTATCAACTTTTTTAATACAGTGCTTTTCACTTAAGCCAAAATATAATATTTCCTCTCTAAAAGAGAAGAGGTGAAAAATCACTAACAGTAAAAATGACTCAAGAGCTCAATAAAGGAAGAGTGAAGTGATTTTTCTTCCCTCCAATGGTCATTTGGATTGCCTTTCATTATTGATTAATGTGACTCTTATTTTTCAATTAGTCACAAAAGATGTGAAAAATCATCAAATTGCTTTTTTTTTTTTAAATACATTTTTGAGTCATATACAGTAGAGGAAAGTAAGAAATCCTCATATTTTATTTCAATCAAAATTGTTGATTCATTTTCTGCCAATCCAGTAATCCTCTGCACTAGTGGGATCTGTATGGACTTTTTTTTTTTGGTCCTGTTGCATGGAGGCTTAATGTTTTGGACAGATTCCTCATAGCATTAATGAAGCATTTCAGCATTTCAAGTTACACCAAAGTATCAATCGTCTGAAAATGTCACATGCAAGTAATGTTGGTCCAAAAAAGATCTGATGATAGAAAAATATAAACAGATTGCATAGGTTTTTAATACTCAGGGTTTCTAAATTCACTCTCTGTCACGATAGTTCGCCTTGCCAGGGTGTTGGAGAATGACAATTGAGTCCCAGTGGGAATGAAGCATCCGACCCTGCCAAATGTTTGTGCCACACTCTACACACAGAGATACACAGGCAGTGAGGCTGCAGTTATTGTGTAGTGCTTGTCCTCCATTCTGTTAATGGCTTTATCTCACTCACTCTGGTGAAAGAGAATGTCACCAGTTCAATTAGGAGTAGGATGAAGTGTGTGTTCGCGTGTGTACATATATGTGCTTGTGTGTGTGTGTGTGTGTGTGTGTGTGTGTGTGTGTGTGTGTGTGTGTGTGTGTGTGTGTGTGTTTGTACGTGGTCCTTGGATTTCAAGTAGATTGATAGTAGTGCTCAAGCTACACTATCCATACTACGGTGAAAAGGTCATCTCTCTGCTGTTTGTGTGTGTGTGTGTGTTGGTTATCATGCCTGGTGTGCGTTTCTCTTTGAGTAGATGTGTATGTATGTGTGTAGCGAATAAAGGGAAATGTGGGTTTCAGAGATAAGCAGGTGTACTCTGCAGCTTGTTGAGAGCAGCCTCCTCATGTTGAACTGGGTTATGCACCTCAGGCTCCCCAGCGCAGTGTGATAACCCCTAATGATTAAAAAAAGGACCTCATCCTTCAGATTCAGGTTACCAAGTGATGGTGTGAACAGCAGCTTGTAATCTTAATTGTTTTTCTCAGATATAACATCTTCATATTTCTAAAACAGAACGGAGGACGTAGTAGAGAGAAGAGAGGAAGTGATAGGCACAGCGAAACTGAGCGACAGCGATCAAGGCGGTGGGAGAAAAAAGTTGAAGATGAAAAAGCCAAAACCACAGTGACCTCAAAACTCTGGTTGATGTGATTTTTATGTAAACAGTGACACAAAAGCCGTGCAGATAGTAAAGGAGAATTAAAACTGAGGGTACAACAGAAGTGGTGTTGCTGCGAGCTGTAAAAGCTCTGCAATTAATATGAAATGAAGTGTTCTGACAAGCATTGTGATTTATTAATTATCTGTTTTACAGTCGCCCAAAGACTTTACATTATGTGTATTGCAGCAAATGCTATAAGCTGTGATAATAGATTATAATGCACTTTCAAGGGTTACCCCCTCATCTGTTCTCTCTGCAGCCACTTTCATTCCCTGTAATAACGGTTTTACATTTAAATTTGATAAGTTAATACTGAATGGTCTGATGTTTAATTAATATCTAACTTTAAGTGTTTTCCATTTAACATGAAGCTGCATAATCAACCACCCACTGAAATGCTGTGGAAAAGGCATAACATACAGTTTAAAAGGTGTTTTCATACGAATGCGCAAAAGCTCAGGGGCCCATCTGGGAGGTATTAACTGCAGAGTGCAAATCAGAAAAGCCTCAGTTACACCTGCTCCTCTGCTTCATCTCTTTACTTTCCCATTCATCTTTGAATCCCCCCCCACCCCACAACTGTTTTTTTTGTCCCCCTTTAAAGATTCTGCACTGTTCCCACAGCCCTCCTCAGCTGTCTTCTATTCCCTTTCTTCTCGTTTTCATGCCCCTTCTACTTTCTGTCATTTACCCTTCTCTGATTGCCTCCCCCCTGATCTCCTCCTCCCATGGTTTTCTTCCTCCTCAAACCTCCCAGAGAGTAGGAAGGGGCAAATGAGAAAGACTGAAGCTCTGACATGAATTCCCCGGGCCACAATGTCTGATTGAATTAACGCAGGTGGAGAGGATGGTCAGATGAATTTCTGATAGCTGTGTGTACATATTTGTGTGTGTGTGTGTGTGTGTGTGTGTGTGTGTGTGTGTGTGTGTGTGTGTGTGTGTGTGTGTGTGTGTGTGTGTGTGTGTGTGTGGTTGTGCACATACATGCATGTCAGGGTCAGTGCCATTAAACGGCAACTGTCGCAGAGTTAAGAATTGATTTCTTTCCACTAAAAGAGATATATGTTCTGTCTGCATGGAGAGGCAACACACACTCCTGCACACACATAAAGCCGTTTGTAAACACGTTTCGTGGGATAGGAAGTGGCAGGGTGCGTCTTTGTGGTGCTTTTTTGTTGTACAGTTGTTTGTACAAGTGTGTGTGTGTGTGTGTGTGTGTGTGTGTGTGTGTGTTTTTTTTTGTTTTTTTTTGTAATTTTAGGCGTGTGATAGAAAGAAGTCTGTCTGCAACAGAGAGACCAAAGCTTGATTTGATGGATCAAAGCTCAATCTGTTTTATGAAGTCTCTCTGCAGTGGTGCTGTTGCTGTAGACAAAGGTGTTTGTGTTTGTGTGTGTGTGTGTGTTTGTGTACAGGTATGCGTGGATTTTTTACCGTTCCCACAGTTTTAATCAGAATATACTAAATGCTATTTCTCATTCTCCTTTCCCTTTCAGAGGTCCTTCCGTTCCTTTAGTAACGATGACCGCCATGTCATGGCTAAACACTCCACCATCTACCCTTCCTCTCAAGAGCTAGAGGCAGTTCAGACGCTGGTGTCCACTGTCGAGTGCGCCCTCAAACACGTGTCTGATTGGCTGGATCAGAGCAGCAGCGACGTCCACAGCCAGGTCAACAGCCAACCAGCAGACAGCACAGAGGAGGATGACCCTGGCGATGAGCCCGGCGATGAAACTGAGGAATCCAATGACAGCTACAGGTAGGGTGGTAGTGACGCATTATAGAGCCGCAGCTAATGATTGCTCTCAGTATCAATTAATCTCTTGATTTCTTTTTCAATTAATAGATTAGTTGTTCAGTCTATAAAATGTCAGAAACATGATATGACACAGAATGTGAACCTCGTGCTTGTTATGTCTGATCTACAGTGTTAAAGTACACAATTATGATTATATTGCTGAGTTGTATGAGAAGATCAATACCACTATTCAAAGTTAATAAAACAGCTTAATCATACATCTAAATGTGACTAATTAACATGAAGTATCTATATGTACTTCATCTCATCTGTCAAAAGGAATTGAATGAGCGTATTTCCTCAAAATGTTTAACAACTCATTTAATTGCACCCAGATAAAAAACATAAAGGTATAAAACTTGTCACATCGGAGAAACTGGCAACAGACCTGTTTGATAAATGAATCAAATAAAGGGCTACTTATTTTGTTGTCAATTAATTGTCTGTTGATTAATTTACTGGTGTAAGTGATTCGTGGTTTTAGAGCTAAGACAAACTAGTGAAGTCTTTTTCATGCCACAAAGTGTGTGGTCCAGTCACAAGAAGCTCAGAGGAAGTTCTGCGAGGACTCAGTCCCAGGCAGCAGAATCATTTTTGGCTCCGGAGGAAATGAACTTAACCACTTGACAGTCTCTGGGCACAGTCTCCATGGTCGGCTATCTTCATGAATCTTTTTATTAAGGGTTCACTACTTCTCATTTAAGTCTTGAATTGCCTTGTCAGATCTTATTTTGCAATGTTAACTGGCACCTTCTATTTTAATCCTTTAAAATACAAGATATTATTACATAAAATATTGATTTATGTTGAAATATTGTTTGTTTTTAATGAAGTTAGCAACCCCTTTTGATTTGCTGTCTTGCCTGCGGAGAAATTAGATTTATTAGATGTGTCACAAAATTGTAATTAGGATTGAGTGTAGGATACGACTAGGATATTAAAGTGATTTCTTTGAAGCCATACATTAACAAGGTCATCTTCCTTTTAGATCTTTACACTATCTTGTTAACTCGTTGACAGCCAAGCACAGATTTTCCTGTTAAATGCCACTTTTTCAGTTCTTCAGCTATAAATCAAAATGTGTGCGTCCTTATAGACAAAACCTGTGTACGATTTTATTGTTACCTATGGTTTATTTTCCTTTAAATACAGGGAGTCCAGCGGTGGTGGCGTGCTGTGTGGAGTGATGAGGATCGGCCTGGTTGCCAAAGGCCTCCTGATCAAAGGCGACATGGACCTAGAGCTGGTGCTGATGTGCAGAGACAAACCTACACAGACACTGCTGGACACTGTCTGTCACAATTTACCCACACAGATAGAGGTGAGAGGCACAAAACACTAAAACACACAGACCCACACTTGCATTCAGGCCACGTAACGCCGTCTCCCGTTCTCTCTCTTTTGTTTTCTTTTATACACTTGGTCACAAAAATGCTGCCCGACAAACACACACAGATGCATCTTAGTCTGCCAAATCAGATCCCGAGAAGTAGTATTTTTTATCACACACTCCTCTCCAGTATCAGAAACACAGCTATTTTGACAGCTTCCATGTTTTATGAGTGTTTCTGCTTGAATTGTCCAACTCACGTTGCCGTGTGTTCAAGTTCATGTGTGAGCGTAGAGAGAAGCATTGTGAGCTTTGGCATAAGTAGTCAAGAGACAGCAGTGCCGCCAAGTGATAAGTTGAGAGCTGTTTTAGTATGTATGAGTCATATGTGATTAATACTCTCCTCACTACCTCAGTGTTACGTTTCCTCATTAACAAGTCATGGCCCAGAAGTGGAGCTCCTGACGTTCATGTACACACACAAGCTACGAAACACCCGCAGCACACAGAGAGCACACACACAAAATCCAGGCACAAACATGCAGGACATATTTTTCATCTCTTTTTTTTACAAGCTGTGATTCATGAGTTGTGTACTTATTTGCTTGTAATGCATGAGATCTAGGGATTAAACATTATTCTTCATCTTAAACTCCTGCAGATTAGAGTCCTCCTTGCAAATCATATAAATAATTTGATATATAGTGGCAGGCAGGTGAGCTTTTGCATTCACTTAAGATCAGTTAGGAGCCATAACTTCTAGCATGATGAGAACTCCCTAAACTGGCCGGCTAGTGCAGAAATTTCTTATTGAATAAATTCTGGCCCTGCACCTCTTCTCTGCTCATTTCTTTTAGCAGCGAAGTGATGTGAGAGGGAGAGAGACAGGGAGTTAAAGTATGTGTGTTGTCTGTTTGTGTGGGCAGGGAGGTAATCCAATATCTAGGCCCAGTCATCAGAGATTCAGATTTTCTCCTCAGCCGCCTCATCAAACCGCTTGTTTTTGCCACTAAGGATGACGCTACATGACTTAATAACCTGGGGTCTTACCCTCACCCTGAACATAACTGCCACATGCTAAACCTTTACCCTACCCCCAGCTGTAACCCAGAAACCCAGAAAAGTCTTATCCCCAAAATACATGACAAAACTTGAGGATCAGTTTTTTTTAGTCCCACATGGAAGGTGGCTGCCCATAATGTACCTGTATGAACAAATTTATTTCCCAACAGCGTAGCTAATGCAAGTAAATACACACAAACAGAGCTAGAGCAGCAGAAACAGCCACTTATTAGACATTACACAAACACTTCCTTGGGGCCACTGCACAACTTATGCTGCGTTTATCCAATATTTATGGTCAGTAATGACTTCATCCTTTTTTTGTGAGTCTGTGCATATACCTATTTCTGCACGAGGGATGATGTGTGTGTTGATGTGTCTTCATTTGTTTAAGTGAGAAAGAGCACAAGTTATTGCAGATGATTTTTTGTCGTTGTTGCATGAATGTTGAAGTGATTTCTGTGCCATTAGTTTCCTTAAGAATGAAGCATAGTGCACATACAGACAGTTTCACTAATGAATATGTGACTCTGAGAAACGCTAGAGGCAGACACATAAACACAGTCACACAAAATCATTACAGTGTGTCTAAAATTCATAATGGGGGATTTGCGCTTGTAGCTTTCACCTTTCACAGTTTTTTGTTTTTGTTTTTTTTTTTTGTTCCTTTCTCTTCATCAGATGTATCATCATACCTTCTCATAATTAGTTTGTAAAATATTTATTTATGATATAATTGTCATTATCTGTGTTGGATTTGTGCTACTGTACCTAATTAGCCCTTTTTAAAATATTAAGGTCATTCAATAACCTCTATATTTTTCTATTCTGCATCTGTTTTATTGTATCATACATCTTTTCTGTAGAGATTGCTTTTGAAGGGTCCAAGCTTATTTGTCCTTCCATCTTTAGGAGAGGCTTTAAACTAGTAACATGTCCTTGTACCATTTGTCCATTTGCCTCTTTGCGTGTGATACATGTGATGTTGCAGTCGTGGTACAAATATAACTATATAGCATGACTATTTTAGCATTGAGCATGAGCGTTTTTGCCCAGTATTATGTGTGGACAAAATTTTAGCTCAGGATATCATTAACATCCTGTGGCCCAAAGTATTCCCATTTAGAAATAAGTTTTTTGACTTCAAAATATTTCTCTTTTCATACCTTGTGATGCTGCATCATCTGGAAGCAGCAGCAGGAGAAATTTATTTACCTCTTCTTTTCCATCACAACTCATGTTGTGACGCTGGCCTCTGACCATCCAGTTATATCTGTTTGACACATGACAGAAGCTGACAGAGGAGAAATATGAGGTCGCAAGCTCCTTACCCGAGGCAGCCATCTTGGTACAAACTACAACAGAGCCCAAACTCACACTGAAGATTACCCTCACCTCACCGGCCATGAGGGAAGACGAGGAGGAAGAGGAGGAGGAGGAGGAGGAGCAGGAAGAGGAGGAAGGGGAGATGGAGAATGGAGAGGAAGGAGAGCAGGAGGATGAAGAGGAGGAGGAGGAAGTGCGGGAGGAAGAGGAGGAGCAGGAGAAGAACGGGCGAGGTAGGAACTCAGAGATAGGAAAAGACACACTCTCCAGCAGACATACACACACACACACACACAGGCAGTTTAATTCTATATTGTATATGTATATGTCACTGTGTAGAAATTGATTGTTTTTATTTCCCTAAACAAGAGGTTTTGACCTCATTAACTGATGCTGACACAAGACACGACAGGTACAGGACACATACCAGAGCGGAAACACACAGGAACTGTCTGGTGTTCAGTCTAGTAACAATCCTACATCCCCAACCCCCCTCCCGTGTATTCATGGGTGGCAGGAACTGGTTATAATTGGTGGTGGGAGGCAGGACGGGGAAGCAAGGCCAGCAGGCCAAGGGAATCAATAACCGAGCAGTAGCAAGCTGCCCATCCATCCTGTGGCTCCCGTCCAACTAGACACTCAGGTCTCAGAAAGAGATGAGAGATAGCACGAAGGTTTGCCGTACATCATGCCGCGTGCCACGGCAAGATGGAGAAGACTGCTCCTATTTTCTCTCCTCGCGCAGCAAGAAGAGCACACAGGCATGCACACACGTTGGCTCAGCCACAAGGAAGAGAAGGCACGCACGCACAGTCATATTTTGTACCTGACAGATAAAGACACCGGTCACACTAGACGTCTAAATGCTTAGACTTCATCAGGCACCATTGGAGGTGGAGGGATGCGGGCACAGTTTGTCTAACAGGGTTACATCTTAAAGGGCCAATACTCTAATACTTGTACACATTAACACACGCACTGACAGGCGTAAATACCAGCTGTGTTGTCGTGTGTCAAGCACCTCTTCTTTTAAAAACTTGCCTTGTTATTAGCAACATGCTAGGAGGTTAAAATATGTCTGAAAGACATACAAAGTCCTGCACAACAAGTGTACACACACTTATTGAGTATAAAAGCTGTCAGTTCTTGCAGTAAGCTTTGATTATTTGCTGTTAAATGGATCGATAATGCCTTCTGATTTGAAATCAGGTAATCTATATATTGATTTAAAATAGTGCTTGCTAACAGCAAGTTCACAGTCACCTTGCGAAGTGTGTTTTATTTCATATTTCTCACAGGATCACAAACAGTTAATCATTCTACTCAGTATAAGTTGTACTTGCGTCTATGCACACGTATTGCATGCATGTGTGCCCTTTAAGCCCAGATACTGCTCGCTGCTTTTTGTGGTCACAGAGGGAGGGAGGGTGCTGTGACAGTAAATTAAAGTAGACACGGTGGCAAAGATAGGAAAGATAGCAAAGATAACAAAGAGTTTTTTTTTTTTTTTTTTTAATGAGACTGAGGGAGAAGACGACGTCAGTAACACAGAAGGAGATAATGATAAAAGAAGAGCACTGAGTGAGGGAGCGGCCAGCACAGTGTTTGAGAGAACAGTGGGAGGACAAGCGAGAGGAGAAAGACCATAATGATCCACTAGCAGCGGAGTGGTCCCACATGCAGCTGGGACCACACTGACAGACCTTGAGATACACCATTATACATCACACAGACACGCACACACACACACACACACACACACCACTATACCACTACATGCATTAGTCAGAGGGAGAGCGACGCTGCAATAATGGCCAGATGAGTTCAGGGGTAATGTGAGATAGATGTTCTGGTGCTGCTCCACAGCAGACACATTTGACATTTCAACTTAATACCTCTTGAGGGAAGGATTTTATCTTTACAGGAAAGTGATGAGGAAAATATTTACCTAGTTTTAGTGTTTCATAGGTACCCACAGGGCTCTTTAGTGTGTTTTATTTCACTTCCAGTGGGGCCCCACATATAATAAACCCTCTTTTGAAACCCCATGTAACCGCACTCATTCATACACAGCTTCGTCTGATTCAGCTCGCCTTGCATATCATAGGCTGTGTGCTGATTCTCACAGTAGCAGAATGGGGCGAGAGAAGTAGTAACTCAAGCAGCCTGGTGTGTTGGGCGACATGAATCAAATGCTTACATATAAAAGTATAGGAATGCTCCTCTTTTACCAACCACAATGCTCTGACTAAACCCTGCCTTGATCCCTCCTGTGTTGTGTTTGTCTCAGACTGGGTCAAACTATCTTAGATTTTTTTTTTTTTTTTTCAGTTCCACTTTAGGAGCGCTTGATGCTGCGCTTGCCCAGACAGGGTGTTGAATTGCTTTCTCTGCACCATTTTTTTTATGAGCCTGTGAAATCAAGTGCACCTCAAGAAAAACAAAAATCCTATTTTGACTCCTGCCTGGTGCAGACTGGATCAAAATAAATAAAGTCCTCTTCAAATACATGAAGGCGAGATTGATTTACCTTGCTGGGCACAGTGAAAAGACTGGATATGTCTTAGCGATGCCCACACACTGTAAATCAAACACTCCTTAGGTATTTGTTTGGTGTATGTCTGTGGGGGGGGCTCTCCATCCCACAAAGTTGTCTCTTCCCTTGTGACCTAAGTTTCTCTCCCTTTCACTGATTTGTCAGTGACAGATGGAAATTACTCAGTCACTGTTGAATAGTGTGTGTAACTTTCAACACATTCATGTGTAGGAGCAGCAGCGCATCCTGTTGTTACTATGTGCTGAGGATGCAGACATGTGACGCGGTTGACGCATGTTCGACTGTTCGCAGTGTTGAAAATGACGCACGGTTTAAAGAGTGAGGACGAGTTCATGAGCATCTGTGAACTGTGGAGAGTGAGCTCTTTCTACAAGGAGAGGAACAACTTTATGGCATGAAAAGCACCTTGTATGTACCAAATATATCCATGCATGTGTGTGTGTATGTGTGCACTCACACACGCGCGTTTCACGTGTGTTTGCACACATTCACGCGCGCAAAAAAAATTCAAACACACACACTCAGACATGACGTGTGTGTGTTTTACGTTCTCTATATTGGGTTGTTATTGTTTTGTGGCAGTGTTGGGTGCTGCTGCGCACAGAGTGGAGGCTGAGGAGGAGGAGGAGGAGGAGGAGGAGGAGGGGGAGGTGCTGGATAGACACAGATGTCTGTTGGCCCTGGCAGCGCTGCGACACGCCAAGTGGTTCCAGGTCGGCACCCACTCACTTCCTGTCTTCCTGCCCGATGCTTATTGTAGCCTGACGATTCAACCAAAGGAGATACACTCTCTGTGGGCTGATAGTGTGCTGCTTGTTATTCCCACTCAGTTTAGACTAATCAAGAAAAGATGCAAGTGTGGAAAAACCACATGTTTTTATTAACAAATTTTAACATATGTATATATTAGAATTATTACAAATTCTGTGATTGATATTGATATGTGTTTATGTTCTGTCATCTCTGGTTTAATTTGCAGGATGTTATTTTAGAACATAATCAACAAAAATTGCCAAATACTAAACATCACCTACAACATCACTTTACAACTGTGTATGAAATAAAAGAAGTTAGAATAAGAATGTAAAAAAGTATCGTAAGGCTACAAAAGCAATGGTTGATACTTTGTTTTTCTTTTTGGCTATTATGTGAACCTGCCTGCTCTGTACAGTATGTCAGTGCTTCCCTTTTATTCCCCTTCCCATACCCTACCCCATCTGTCTCCCAACTCACTTACCTTACCGACAAAAAAAAAAAAAGTACAAGTTTAGGATATAAATATTTTCTGAAGACAGAGACAAAACTAGAAGAGATATTATATTAAAAGAAATGTTTAGCACCTTAAACATGATTCAGAATGTTCTCTTTCTGTGGGGAGCTCAGGCAGAGTTTCAGACAGATACAATCACTTCATTATGACTGTGGCTTTGTGGTGTAAAGCAGGCTGTTATCTGTATGTGTATGCATGCATGTATTTGCACAAATACCACTCCCCCTGCACTCAATTTGCTCCCTTCCCTCCCTCTTCCCGTCGATTTGCTCCCTTCGTCCCTCTTTCTTCCCTCTTTCTTCCCTCTTGCCTCCCTCCATCTCTCCCGTCTCCGTCTCAGGCTCGAGTGAACGGGCTCAAGTCCTGCGTTATTGTTCTCAGGATACTTAGAGACATGTGCAATAGACACCCCGTCTGGGAGCCTCTCAAAGGATGGGTGAGTCTTTGGCTGTAATTACTTGTGTTTGAGTGTTGAAATGAAAAGAAAGTCTTCAGCCCCCTTTTGAACTTTTATACGTTTCATTGTGTTGTTAGGATTTTTTTCAAAAGGCCTTCTGCCACCCCACTGTAACAGAAGGATCACATCTTTATTGAAAGCGAAGAATTATGCTCAAATGTCATCCATAAATGAATGAACTGTGTGTATTGTATTATGCTGAAGAATTAAGACTCCAGTGTCCACACTTCTTACACAAGTTTAATTTCTCTGTGAGTTGAATTTCACGTAACCTAGGTTTAATGTAAAAGGGGCAATTACCTTCTATTGGCACGGCACCTGATTTTCTTTACTGTTGCATGTTCATCTGTGTGTGTGTGTGTGTGTGTGTGTGTGTGTGTGTGTGTGTGTGTGTGTGTGTGTCTGTGTCCCTGCAGCCCTTAGAGCTTATCTGTGAGAAGGCAATTGCCACTTGCAACAGACCTCTTGGGGCAGGAGAAGCCCTGCGTCGAGTCATGGAGTGTCTGGCCTCAGGCATACTGCTACCAGGTACGTAGCCACCACGGTGGCTGCTTAAATATTCAGCTAAAAAGATCTGAGAGTCTGTTTTCATGCGATTTCTCGGCATGGCTGACAATCAGAGTTCAATTTGGGGCGGACGAGGAGATGCAACGAAGCGCTGCTTACCACATTTTTGAGCTGTTTCTGTTCGAGAGGTCAAGACATTGTAAATGAGCCAGCAGAGCACAGCTGTCTGAGGTAGATCATCATTAAGAAAGCATCTTGAATATGAACAGCTGAAGGGTTGCTTCACAAAATGTTCTGCATTCCTGGAAAAGCAAAAATTAATTATTCAAAAGTATGTTTGAGAGTTTCATTTATTGGATTTTTCAAATTCAGTTTAGCTCCAAAAGCCAGTTTTGTCTGTCCAGAGCAAGGCTTAATAAGGTTCTAGTTCAGAGAGGACTGAGATTAGATTTTTTTTTTTTTAAATATTTAAAAAGAGAACGGAGCAGGGTACGTGAATGTTTGAATACAAATTTAACAAAAGAAACAGCTCAGGTTTCATTTACAGGAAGAAAATGTGCACCTCACTGGCAGGAGAATATTTATTCACCTGTCATATTCAAATTTAAGACAAAATTGGTACAATTAAAAGTTAAGGATTTGAGTGACTGGTTTGAAAAGCTCACTGCCAGTTTGATACCAGTTAGATACCCCCATTGCTGCTGCTGCTGCTGCTGCTGCTGCTGCTGTTTTTAATAGTCAAGATTCCCAGTGTCACTTATGTCATGACAGTGAAGCCTAATTAAATGTTGGCGAGCAGCAGAGTCACACATAAAGTGAAAACAACTGACTGTGTGTGTGTGTGTGTGTGTGTGTGTGTGTGTGTGTATGTGTGTGTGTGTGTGTGTGTGTGTGTGTCATCTTCTGTCACCTCCCCCAGGTGGTCCAGGTTTACACGACCCATGTGAGAAAGAGCCAACAAACACACTAGCCAACATGACCGACCAGCAGGCTGAGGACATTACCTACAGCGCACAGGTATACACACACACACACACACACACACACACATGCACACTGCAGCTTGAAGACAGTGTTGTTATCACCCAGCTGTTCTTGCCCTGAGCTGTCAGCGTGCGGGAATCAGTAAGCAACACGCCTGTTAGCAGACAGAAAGACCCCATCATCACCCAAACCGCACAATCTGCGCTCACGCACAACACACACACATACTTGTGCAAGTATGCGTGTGCGTCTCCAGAAGAAGCTGTGTTGTGCTGCATTTTAATGATTGGTGTGGGAAACTATTGCCACTGCGAGCCATAAATCCATCTCTGACACCCCGAGGACAGTATTTGTGTGCATGCACTCGTGCTGTCACATCCTCCTTCACACACACACACACACACACACACACACACACACACACACACACACACACACACACACACACACACACACACTTGACTGAGCAGGGCAGCCTCTGAGCCGCATGGCTTAGTGAATCCTGCCGTCCATTTCCTTTGAAGGCAGCCTGAACGAGGCTGGAATGTCAATGGGGATAATTGAAGCAGATACAAGAGCAGATAGGAGAGAGGGAGCTGTTGTGTCAATGAGCTACACCGAGCCTCATGAATATCTGAGACACTCTACCTCCCTAATGGATTTATATTAGCAGAGCCCCTGTGAGCCGTTCTGGTTATCTTTCTGATTGTTTGTATAGATTGAGAATGTGTACAGTAGCTCGAGAATGATAAATGAATGCTGGGACATATTGGTTAGTATATTTGCTGATGTTATTGATATTTACATTAGAAAAAGCAGGGTCCCTTGAGATTCCTTTGAGGACAATTTTGTGCGTTGCAAGATAGCTCAGGAGTATAAGTTTCTTTCATATATGTAGACCTTTATTTATACACAGATCTGATATTTGATATATATTTAATGCTAAATTACCAGTTCATTTCAAGTTTGCTCATGTGCTTCCTTGTTAGGACAAGGCCTCCTAACATTTGTGAAGTTGAATATCATTACATTGAGTTGAATATTCTAGCTTAACTTTGTCTCTCTCAGCTTCCCAGCCAAAATGTACAAGCTCCTTTTATGTCCCGCATGAGCACAGCAGCTTCAATTTCACTCACTCATCCAAGAACAAAAATGTACATTATTGAAAAGATAAATTGACAAAGCAGAACAAGGCTGCAGTAAAAACAGAATATGTACTGTAACTACATGTCCGTACAAATCTTCTAGCTCACACATACAGTATCTGTGTGTTTACTACAGAGAATTCACTTAACATATATAATTACAGTATAAGGATAGAATTTTATAATGAGTAACATGTTTCAGTATGAATATTATGTATCTAAAGGTCACTCCACCGATTTTAGACATCGAGTTGTAAAATAGTTGTAAAATGTCGTCTGTGGCTCTGGAGGTTTCCAACTTTTGAGAAAGGTTAAGACTTTCTAACAGAAAGCCTGTGTTGCAAACAGGAGGCGCGGGTTTTGAAGAGAAGTGGACATGTAGGAAGCAGGAATGGCCAAATGAAAAACAAAAAATATAGGATCCCCTGTTTTTAGACACAACCCATACCAGAAAAACTAAAAGTCAGGATATCTCAGCCTCTGCTGCATCAATTTTTAACCCATCTTTTTAAATCTTATGTCTCGTGTCTGGTGACATCACTGGAAAGCCTTTTTTTTTTTTTTTTAACAGCAAATCATTTGACTCTGTTTCCCCAACAGCATGCTCTCAGACTCATGGCATTCGGGCAGATCTACAAGGTGTTGGAGATGGAACCTCTCCCCTCAAATAAACCATCACAGAAATACCCTTGGTCCGATAAAGAAGGTGTGTACCTGTTCACCTGCCTGCCTGCTCAGCCCTTTCCCCCTCGTCTTCACCTGCGTGCATCTCCTGTGTTTCATCCATTCCATCCGCCACGCGTCTGTCTTTCAGTCTGTGAATACGCCTGATTATCTGCCTCTTCAGGCTTTCAGGCTGTGTGAATCCATCCTTCTCTCTGTCCCTGTTGCTCTGTCTGCTCCTTTCTCACTTTGACTTGGAACATACATGGGTTCAATTACAGTGTCAGCTTCAGGTGAGGGCTTGTGAAATCCTTTGAAACATAACGTGACCTATCTGAACGTATGAAGTTGTTTGTCTACACACAACCACTGGCAGCAGCGTCAATAAGACTGAGAAGTTGAGCAAAAAATACCTCTTAAAGATGGGATAGGTTGTTTGATATGTGGCTGCTTTTTCTCCAGTCACACCACAGACACGGTGGCCTTGGAGAAATCTCTTTAACTCGTACGTGCCATATGCAGGAATGTTTCCACTTTTGTTTCACACTAGAAAAAGACTCATAAGACAAATCTCATAAGATCTTGAATTGGCAAATTTCCAAAGTGGCTTTCATGGAAATGCATGCATTAAGATGCATGTTGGAAAGGAGCTTATATGTCTTCCTCATTGTTTGGCTGTTTGCTGGTCCGCCTCTCTGCTCTGTTTATCTTATCTGTGAATTTATCCATCTTTATGCTCGTGCTGATCTATTGTTTGTTTGTCTGCGACTGTGCCTCCCTGTCTTTCCGTCACACACGGCTGCCTTTGTGCGTGTTCGTATAAACATTTCTTGTAGTCAGTGATTGATAAGTACCTCTCCAACTCTTCCTCTGTGCCTCTCCCCTCTCAGGTTTAGGTCTGAAGAGGCCATACGAGGATGGAGCAATGGATGACAAGGACCTCATTAAGAAGATGAAGAGGAATCTGAGGAAAGGTACAAGAAGGAACAGTAAGAAATGAACATTGACAGAGTGTGATTATCTGATTGTTTCTTTATGTTGTTTGTGTTTTCATCCATTGATCATTGGACCCAATCTAAAGCTGGAAAGAGACTGGGGATAAGAATCCATACTATCCTATAAGATGGAAGTAGTTATATTCTTGCCTCTCTTCCCATTGTCTATATTTTTTTGTCTTTGTCCCTGTCTGCCTCTCTACCTTCCACCCTCCTTCAATCCCTTGGAGGCAGATCAATAGTATTGATTGCTGGCGTTTTAGTAGGCCACCCAACCATCCCCAGCTCTTTCTTCGTACAAGGAGAAGATGAACCACGTCTAATGGAGGCAGAGAGGCATTTTTAGATATTGACAAACAGGAGGACCATGATTGAAAGAGAAAGAAAATAGAGAAGCACCTTTATTCATCATGAAAACAACAAGCCAGAGATTAGAAAACTGTTAGAAAATATGATTTATTGCATACAGCATCTCCCAAATGGCCAAATCTGTCTGACTCCAGCTGGGTAATTGATACACACCCCTTATGAAATCTACTCTACTCTCTTCTTTTTACTGTAACCATACTCCCTCTTTTTTTTTTTTTTTTTGCATTAGTCTTGGACAGTAAAGCCATAGACTCCAACCAGCCAATGAACGCTCTGATGCGGCTGAACCAGATCCGGCCAGGGCTGCAGTACCGCCTGCTGTCCCAGTCGGGCCCGGTTCACGCTCCGGTCTTCACCATGTCTGTGGATCTAGATGGATCCATTTATGAAGCATCCGGATCCTCCAAGAAGACCGCCAAGCTCCACGTCGCTGTCAAGGTAAGAATGAAGGGAAAGGAGCAAAGTGGACGACGTACATGTGTGACTGATGGGAGAATAATGTGTAATTAGTCCACTTAATATCTTAATTTGATCCTCTGTGATTTATGTTTTTTGTATATGTGGACATTTATGCATAAAAGAAATCCCAAAAGAGCCACTAATAAAAAGAAGAAAAGATTCTTTTTTGCCTACCTGAAGAACTGTCTAAGCTCCAGCTGCAGCTAGACCTCACTGTTACTATAAATATGTTTTGTCTGCATATGCCCATTGGTGTGTGTGTGTGTGTGTGTGTGTGTGTGTGTGTGTGTGTGTGTGTGTGTGTGTGTGTGCGCGTGCGTGTGCGTGTGCGTTTGTGTGTGTGTGTGTGAGAGAGAGAGAGGAAGGATCGAGGTGGGCAAATCCTTGTAATCCCAAAGTGGTTGTGAACAAAGAGGCTCTCCAGAGCACAGAGCTGGGATAATCCGCTATCCGCTCCATTCCCATAAAAGGCTCTTTCTCCCCATCTCTCCCCCCTTTTCCATTCTCCTTCTCTCTCACTTTCTCTTCTTCGTGTACTCAACCTTTTGATCTCACCTTCTCTCCCTCACTTCCTCTCCATCTCCTGTACTCTCACACACCCTCTCTCACTGTAGCGGCCAGTTCAGCAGCTGTAACACAATCGCCTATTTCGGTCAAAAACTTGTCATACTCCTTTTTCTCTCCTGCCTGCATAAAGAATCACTCTGCTGCCCTGTGTGCTGTCCGTCCAGGACTCGTGTGACTCTGTGCAGACGGATGTTTCATGACGGCTTTATTGTAAACATAGTCCAAGTTCAATTCAACTCTGTCATGTCAGTACGTGCGGTGTGCTCCAGCAGTGATACCTCTAAAAGCGACTTTTGTTAAAATAGAGTATCATCAACATGGGTGGAGTGTTGTTAGACTGCTGTACAGAGCCATCGCACAAACAGAGACATCAATGTATTGGTGTCCTTCAGAATCTATCTCATGCCATTTTAATGTTGAATTTCAACAGTTTAGCAAGGTAATTAACAAAAATGCCGCAAGGACAATTTCATTTTCATTCAGCGGGCTATTCTAACCTGTTACACTCTGGTGTAAGGGCACCTCTGGATGGTAAAAGGATGCCTCTGGATGCTCCGCCATCTTTGTTGTAGTGTCACTATCTCTCAAATATATGGAAAGTTGGGGATTTCACCTTTAATCTTACCAGTTTGGTATGTCTAGGTAAACCTGCGACAAAAATGTTTTGTAGGTTTCCTATGCAGAACAACTGTTGGCATTTGACTGTTTATGTCCAAATCTTGAAAGATCCTTTATTTTTGGCTTGATCTCGTTGTCTGCTGTTTCTTTCCTGCCATGATGGCTTTTCGTCGTCGTCTTCCCTCTCTAGGTTCTCCAGGCAATGGGCTACCCGACGGGTTTCGACTCAGACCTGGACCCCATGAGTTCAGATGAGAAATCGGATGGCGAGGGGAAGAGCGAGACATCCTCACACATTAGCAATAACCCAACACACTCCTCGGACAGTTCCAACACACTGGAGGTGGGATTAAAAAAACGTGCTGATAAAGTGATGCAGTTCTAATGCTTTTTTTTCAAAGGCGAAGTCTGGTATCGGTTTTACGTGATTGAAATGTAAAAGCCACATTGCTTTAAGAACATAAAAGGTATCCAAAGCAAATCTTCTCCCCGTTCACAGTCATGCTCTTGGTCACGCACATCATGCTCCGTCTCTCAGATTTACTCTCCACCTTGTGCTTTTTTAAGTAAAGCTATGAAGATGCTTTTAAAATTACATTTTTTCACTAACCTCCTCACCCTGCAGGTGCGAACTCAGGGTCCCATACTGACAGCAAGTGGGAAGAATCCCGTCATGGAGCTAAACGAGAAGAGAAGAGGCCTCAAATATGAGCTTATCTCTGAAAGTGGAGGCAGCCATGACAAACGTTTTCTTATGGAGGTGAGCGCTTCACATACACACAGACTCACGCCGGTGTAGGATTATAAAGTATGTACATGTGTGCAGCGGTGTCGAGCCATGACATATCACCACGAAGATGTAATAAAAAATGTTCATATTTCACCAGCACACATCCACGTGCAGCGTGGCCAGGGGGAGATGTATACAGAGGCAAAGCCACGCACACGCACACACACACACACACACACACACACACACACACACACACACACACACAGAGAGAGAGCCTGATCACTGGTAGAGTCAATCAGTCAACTTGGTTCCTGGAGCAAGCTTTTTCTCTGTGGGGTGTGTTGTTTTCCGACACGGCTGGCTGCTCCATCGCTCTGCTGATTGATTAGCAGGCCTGCGTGACAGCAGGGCATCGCTAAACAAGCTGTCCTGTTCAGCCAGACTCTCTGAGTTACTGATGACTGGTAAACACATGGGTTTTGGGCAACATTATTGTGCGACTGTTTGTTTTGACTGAACTGAGTGAAACCACTATTAGAAAGGACAAGAACAATAATTAAAATAGACAAACACGGAAAAATGAAAATGTGGCTCCAAAACCAGTGTTCCTTTTGTTTAATATGTGTGTGTGTGTGTGTGTGTGTGTGTGTGTGTGTGTGTGTGTGTGTGTGTGTGTGTGTGTGTGTGTCAGGTGGAGGTGGATGGGCAGAAGTTTCGTGGGGCAGGCCCCAACAAAAAGGTAGCAAAGGCCAGCGCTGCTCTGGCAGCTCTGGAAAAACTCTTCTCTGGTCCCAACGCAGCTGCAAACAAGAAAAAGAAGATATTGCCTCAGGTAAGGAGACACACACACACATAAACACACACACACACACACACACACACACACACACACACACACACACACACACACATATATATAACACACACAATACCTCACACAGAGGGCACTGATGTTGTCTGGGGCACGTGCATTTACACTCAGAGAATGAAAGAACAAAGAAACCATCAAACCACTCCTTTTATGTTTTACTTGAGAGCCAAAGTGTCACTGCAGCTTTAAAAATGACTGCATTTAAACCTCTTTTCTGATCAGTATCATCTCTGTGGACCACTGGGACTATTTGTCCAATTTGTTCAGCTAACAGTAATCAATAACTCTTGAGTTTAACAAGTGTCTAATCAGATCAATACTTGACAGTTATCAGATCGCCACTCGTCCACTTATTTCGTCACTGAGCCTGTGTGCAGATCTGTGAACAACGAGGCCCGTAATGCATTGGAACATTGTCTTGGAGAAGTGTGTGTGTGTGTGTGTGTGTGTGTGTGTGTGTGTGTGTGTGTGTGTGTGTGTGTGTGTGTGTGTGTGTGTGTGTGTGTGTGTGTGTTTGCGCTTTTGTTTTCTGTGCACTATATTTATGCAAATATACATCTGTGTATCTAAATGCTGTATGTATCTGTCTGCATTATGAATTTTTAAAACCCACTCACATATAGTATACACTGCCTGTCTGTGCTCAGACTAAAGGAGCCCTGGCGGCGGCGGCAGCAGCCTCAGCAGTAGCAGCTCAGGTAGCCAGAGGGAGAGGAAGAGCAGCCCTTGCAAGAGGAGCCTTCGTCAGTGCAGCTGCACCTGGATATGTCACGCCAGGTAGTAAGAGGATAGTTGTGTGTACTGTTGTTGTTGAAGATTTTTTTTTTGCAATATTTTTACTACTGCAATTTTATCAACCTGTGTAATAATACAAATGCATTAGAACACTAAATTAAATCAGCTGATAATTACTTTATTTTGATGTATTGTGCCATGATAGATAACCTGTCCAAGAGGAATAGAGTCTTCTTTTTTTTATATTTTACATAGTGGTTTGTGCAGAGTTGGCATTTTCTTTTACTGTTGGCTTTACAGTACTGACATTTTCTTCTGCTTTAGGCTGCCTGCTGCCAGTTCTTCCCTGCAGTTGTATAGGAAATATCACAGGCTTTCAGAAATACCCTACAGTAGCCTACAGTACAGACGACAGTGGCTAATGTCTGCTTGAGAGCTCAGTGATAAACAATGTTGTCAGACAATCAAGCAGCAAAACTGCCCACTGATTATTTTGGGATATATTTTCAGCTTGTGCTGAACGTCCACTAATGTTTGACCCTACAGTATGACTCAGACTCACGCTGATCTTGTTAGGAAGGAGTGTAGCTTCCACTCAGGTCTATTACCCTGAGCCCACAGCTGTCTGCTAGAATTTAGGCCAAAACACTCATCTAAACTTACTGTTGAAAAGTGCAGCCTGGAATTAAACAAGTGCACAACTGAATTAGACCCTGTAACCTCCTCCCCACAGGCTTCGGGACACCGTATGGCTACAGCCCTGCTGCAGCAGCTGCTCCTGCATACGGTACGTGCTTCTTGTTAGTTTTCCTGTCCACTTGTCGTCCTTTCGCCCTCACCCTTCAACCATCTATATCGCTCTCTTCCCTTCCTCTACCTTCTGTCCCTCAACCTACTTTAACTGCTAACCATCAGTAGGTAAATGAATCTTCAGTAGGTTTTATGTTACACTTCCAACCTACTTGTCCACCGCCCTTTTGGCTCCAGTTGCTCCCTTTTTTCTCAAAATCACTTTATAATCTTATTCCATTCTAATCCACGTTTTAGGGTTTGGCGCTGAATTTCAGTCATAATTAAACAAATCTGTCTGTGCTTTGGATAAGTGTCCGCTCACCAGTTGTTTCTTAATCTGCTCGTTGCCACTCACACACTTATCTGTGATGGTTGGAACACTACTCCCAGAAACGGATTGGTTATTGGTTATGATGAGACACACACACACACACACACACACACACACACACACACACACACCTGTGCATGCAGTCCTTTTCCGCTACGTACTATCTTGAACTGAAATAGCATAGAAATCTGCACAATAGAACAATCACCTCTTAACTCGATATACAGTCGTTCCTGGACTTTTAATAACCCAGACACACAGTCTGTGCTGCCTTCATTGTCATTTCTGTTCAGATTAGCAGAAGGCATAGTGCGAGTTCTGCACTTTGCCCACCCCCCACCCTCCCAACCCCAAACTGTTATTTAAGACAGAGCGGCAGGGTAGCTTCAGCACTGCAGCACTGCTCCTGTCATGTTACTGCTGCTTAGGGGTTTCTATGTCCTCAATGCTGAAAGTGGTCACTGAGATCACTCTCTCTCTCTCTGTCACATACACACACAGGAATTAAAGACACTTGTAGGCTAAAATCTATACTAGTGCTTGACCTTTAACAAGCACAGGTATTGGTGCAGAATTCATTGCATACATCCCTCTGTCAAACACAGTTATATTGACCTCAACAGACTCAGCCTTGTGGAGTGTGTGTACACATGTAGCATTGGGAGGCCCCTCTGTTCCATCCTACAGCTTGGAGTTTGAATGGGTCTTATGTGCTGGGAGAAACCGGTCTGAGGCTCCAGGCTGACGTTTGGTGCCCCCCAGAGAACCCAGCAGCTCTGTATATGAAGCGCACCTCAGTTACTGTGTTTATGAGAGCTGTAGCTCTGCGTTCGTTCGGGGTGTTTCATTTCAGTCCCTGGCATCCACACACTGTTCCTGTGTTATTGTGACTGCCACACTCACTGCAACACTCAGAATTCAATAAGTAGGTGCTGCTTACATCTGACAAGCACATTTCAGTGTCATTCTTCTTATTCTGTTTTTTTCGTAAATTTTGTCAATGGCCTTGACATTCAAAAAATTTGAAAAGCCATTTAATAGTTTGCTTCATGACTGGCCAATAAAAAGACTTTAATAAATAGGTGATAGAATTTCCTGTATCTGGTGGTGGATGAAGCATAAATCATTGTACACTGTGCATCTCTGCCCCATTACTCATCAACACGACACATATCCTGGTGGGTGATCTTTGTGATTTTAGCTGACCATGAGAAAAGATAGAGACAAAGGCTAGGATTATACTCAGATATTTATACTCAGAATTGGGTTCTGGAATTAAATCAGGCACAAAACACCAAAATAACAAAATTATATAATTTATACCTACTGTTTAAGTGGAAATCTAATTTTTTCATTTTGCTTGCTGTTGACTTTTAATGTAGAGCTGCAGATGTGGAGGAGGATAAATATGAGTCTTGGATTGTCAGGTGCAATTCAGGAAGAATATTGTAAATATCAAATCTACTTTAATTGACTTTTACTGGCCAGAATAATCCAAATATGTATAAATAAAGATCTTAGTCAGCCATGTTGGTGCATGCTTAACTTAACTCACATGAAACACATGCACATGAAAACTACTCCTTTATCTTTTGAATGCAACACTTCCATCTTGTTTCCTGCGTCTTGCTCTGACGCACATTGCTGCTTTGGAATTTTTTTTTTTTTTTGGCAAACACTAAGAACGCATTCGAGAAAGCTGCTGTGCTTGCTAGAACACTGTGAAACACAGAATATTCCATCATAAAACACAGAACGTTAAAATCACAGAACATAAAACTTTTTATCATAGAACTTTATTCCAAAAGCTCTTCCAAAATGCCTATACAGACAAGCAATTTCTGTTGCTCGATCTTCTCTCTGAAAGGATTATTCCACTTTATTACAACTTGGGCAGTAATTTGCGGTTTGTCTGTCCTTCTCAGTAAAAATAACAGCATCTGGTGAAGTGCTGAGATCTGGGGATGTGGCAACATCGCTTGTAATAACAAAACCTCAGATTTTCCTCAAACCTCAAACTGGTTTGAAAAGTCAAATGTTAAACTTTTGACCTACTGTTCTTACAGGTGTTGTGTGTCCATATTAGTTTTCCTGTGCAATGTAGGATATTCACTAGTTTATATGAGTGTTAGTTTTAATCTAGTTTTCACTTTCATCTCCGCAGAAGTGGTACATAAAGTTGGCTTCTTTACAACTTGTATGATCATCAGTCTGCTTGTGATTCCTGCCCTTCAGACTGTCACGGTGTTATCAGATCTCAGCAACTGACCCCAATGTTACCATAACCAAAGAAACCAAAATGACTAAAACAAGACCCAAGTTGTAACAAACTGAAATGAATCTGTTTTTTTCACTTTACCTCTGACTCTTTCTCCTTCTCACCTCTAACCACTGATGAAGGCTGTGACCATGACTACAAACACTTCCTGCCTGTTCTGACACACTTACACACCCCCTCCTTTGGGACCCCTGTTGTACAGGGGCTGTTTGTTGGACGTACTTGTAGCATAGTGTGTAGTGTAGTCAGCATACAAACGCTTGGTTATTTGTTGCCCTGGACTCATGCAGAGCTGTGCTCTTCTCATGTCTCCCCTCTAGGTTTGCCCAAGAGAATGCTTCTGTTGCCTGTCATGAAAGTGCCCGCCTACCCCGTCCCCCACTACCACTTCTTTTAGCACAGGAGACATACATACCAAACGCACCTTTTTCTAGAAGGGAAACTCAGTCTGTTTTGTTTTTTTTTTCTACAATATCATGGGGAGAGGATTAAGGACTTGAGCTGAAGATTTGTAAAAGCGCTTTTTTGCCTTTTTTTTTTTTGTTTAATTTTCATACTGTTTCCAAAAACTTTTATGAATATGAAAAAAATAATTGCAGGTTTAAGTTCTTAAGAGATAAACAAAAACTTGAAGGATTTGTACTGTGAATTGTTACCTCATTCTTTGAGTCTAAATTATATATATATCAACCTTTTATTATTGTGCTTATGCTTTGCTTTAAGGAGGATAGCCTTTGCAATATAATACACACAACACACACATTGTTTGTGAAAATAATAATGTGAGCTGTGTGAAGGATGTATAGGATTAAATAAATAATGTTGAAAAATGAATAAAGTTTATCTCCTATAAAAGCTGAACACTGCCTGGTGTATATCTGATTTAAAGGCTTTCAGCCGATGCAGTAGCACCTTTTTGTTTGGCTGGCTTTGTTTTGTAGTGGATTTGGCCTTTGTCATGCAGTTATAACATGTGAAAGGATTTACCCACTCTTTAAACTGATGCACAATCCTGTGACCTAAACTAACATTTGAACATGAAGCTTTAATATTCCACCCTCATACATTCCCGCTGATTGAATTTCAAGCTTTCCACGTTCCTCAGCGCCTCTCGTTACATCCCTTTGACCCTCAGCTTATAGATATTCAGAGAGAAAGGCTAGAAGACAAAGGATGAATTTAGAAAGCTCTTCCTAGTTCCCGCATCTTGCATTCAGCTGCACGATCTCATTACCTTATGTGGATTAATATTTGGCAGATTTGCCACAGCTATCACCTACAGTACATATGGACAGCTTTTATATGTTGTCACAGCCAACTCTATATTACATCTACACATACTACATCTAGATCCACGCATTTTTTTCACTTGACTTGTGCATGTAGTTGTCACCTTACAGTCAGTCAAAAGCAGCAATAAGGGACCCACGTGAATTCAAACGTCACTGTCAATATGTTTTATGTTATTCTTTCGTTATTTCCATATCATTGCTGTTTTTGTTTTTTGCACCCTTTTGCTCAGCCTTCCCATCAGGACCAGCATCACCTGAGCCACTGAAACATGGCTTCAAAACAGTCACTCTATGATTCTCGAATTTTCGAACAAAGGTTTAAAAATTTGTCACAAGAATGACCTAATGTTGCAGGTAAAAAAAACAAATGATTGCTAAATTGATTTAATTAATGAAATGATTAATTGGTTAAAACATAAAAAGAGGAGCCCAGCTAAATGAAGTACAGTAGAGGAGATACTTCAGGTTATTCTGTCGACTTACCAAAGGTCAATGGTCAGTGCCAGTCAAGACAGAGTTAAGCTGGCCCTTCACCACGTCCTGGTCATCCAACCAGCGAGAGATAACCCCTGACGACGTCTCCATGGTTACGGCTATGAGGCGCAGCCATTGGATGAGAGGATCCAGTATCTTGTCCAATGGTTGGTTGAGCTCCATTGAGTTTTTATAAAACCTTAGAACTGATATTTGTCTTATTCACATCAAGAGCTTCACTTCAATCTTACATGATTGAAGATTATTTCCAGCTTTATGTGTATTTTTTCTTTCACACTTTTGGTTTGAGGTTGAATTATTTTTTAGTGCACAGAAAGCCAAAAGCCCCACAGCGAGTATTTACTTCCAAAACTGCTTTACCTGTGTCTCATTTGTGGTTAGCATCCCACCGCCACTGCATTAATTTTTGAATAAATATTTGTTGAATAAATACTTGTCATTAGCTCTCTCCTACAGCTCCTACTTCACATTCATTAAAGGAATAGTTTGATATTTTGGCTACAGCCAGCTGCCATTTCGCTTAGCTTAGCATAGCATAAAGACTGAAAGCAGGGGGCTGTTTCCCCCTGCCTTCAGTCTTTATGTTAACCTAAGCTAAGGCTGTAGCCTCATATTTACCACAATGGCAGCATCAATCTTCTCATCTAGCTCTCAGCAAGAAAGTAAATAAGTCCATTTCCCAAAATGTCCAACCATTCCTTTAATGTGATCTAGCGGTCACTCCCATAGGCACTTTAATGCACTTAAGTGTTATTAATGCCACCCAGACAATAACCTTTTTAAACTAGAACATTTCCAAGTCCTACTCAAAAGCCTAACCTTGTCCTAAAAAAAATATAATTTAATTTTTTTAACCTATCAAACTCATATTATTGTCAAAGACATGAAGAAAACTTTATGTATATCAGCCTCATATTTTGTTTATAGATTTATAGATCTTCATATAGTAATTACTCCTGCTCTCTCTCTGTTCTTCATCCCCCTGCAGGCGGACTTTTCATTGACAATCCCTTCTACCAGCCGCGGACCATCGCTCCTTTTATCATTCACCTGGGTCCCCAAGATCTCTTCTCTGACTTCTAGAGGCAGCAGGTTGCTGGATAGTCTCTTCACACCTAACCTGGCTGCTCACATGCCCACCTGTTTTTTCTGTCCCGTCCGAGTGGGCTGCCTTTCTATCCCAGCTGACGGACCCACATATCCAACACTGCTTCAGTTTTGATCAGTCCGCTGGAGAGGAAAAAAAAACTTTCTGCCTGACAACAGCGGCAGAACTGTCTGACCTACTGACTGAGGGGCTCAAAGCTCCTCTCTCTGTTTCCTGTTCTCTGCATCCAGATTATCACATCAGAGGAGAGCAACTCTACAATAAGCAATACTCGGATTTTACGAGAAACGTTCAGCTGCGACTGTGTGAGGCTGGGCTGAACTTTGGTCTTTCATATAGCAATACATCTGAACTCCTCTGTTCGAGCTTATACTTACTTGAGAAGATGTGAATGTTCGATGGAGTTTTACCCAACACAGCATTGCAATAGTTCATTTTGATTGTATATTCATTGTATGTGTGTGTACGTGTGGCTATAACGTGACTATATACACATATGTATGGTGTATGTTTCTATAATGATGTGTTGACAATAATATTACTATATGATGATGTATTTATGTAAATACTCTATAAAATATAACTATTGTTGGTATAAATTATTTTAGAATTATAAAGTGAAATGTAACTAATATCACAGTATAGCTTTCTTCCAATTTTATATACACTGAGCAATTGAAGCTAGTTCTAGGAGATGCAATATTATCTTTGGTATTCCTATTAACCTGTGCTGTTAGAATAATGCTTCCTTCTTTCCTTTCCTTCCTTCCTCTCCTTTCCTTCCTCTATCTTTGATGTCTTTCTGAGCCTTTCTGAGCACGCTCTCTGCTGCCCGAGGTTTGTTTACGTGGCCTGGACAAAGAGGTGCTCACTACTGAACACACTCATCACCTAATCACACCTGTGCACACGCACACACACACACACACACACACACACACACACAAACACACATGTGTACACACACTTTACCTGTCAGAAAGCACATTTTCTATAGTATCACTACTGGCAGGGAATACAATTGTTAAAAATATTCTATATGTATGATATGTGTATACTCTGAATTACGCGCTCCTCCCTCAAACCATTAACACACCGTAACGGACTCACCCATCAACACACAGCTCTGTCCCGTTCGCCTTAGGGATCGAAAGCACAGCTCACTGGCAACACTTACTTCTCCTTCTTTCTGCAAACACGCACATTCACACACACCCTTCCTTCCACCCTCCTGTTGTCACTCTATACTGTATGGAAGTGATGCTGCTTGTGGCAGAAACGTCTTTGACAAGGAGCCTTGTTACATGATGGGAAAGACACAGCACAAACTAGTGGCGTACTAATTAAAAGACTGGATTGGATTTATATGCTCCTGCCTGTACATCACCTTTATCATTTCCGCAGACTGATCGCTCCTGTGTTTATATAGTGAGAGTTTAGGGTTCATTCATGGATGTAGGGACATTTCAGTTGTTGTTGATGTCAGCTGAATGGATGTTTTGCAGCTTGCATTGCATTAGAGCAAAGGAAAGGAAGCCAGGGTAGAAGTAAGCAAGACAGAGAAAGTTTCAGTGACCATGGCTGGCTGTGATGGATTGAGGCAATGATATCTGTCAATTAAGAAGCACACAAAACTTCTTTCTAAGCATTAAAGACCCTGCAAACTTCCATTAACACTCAGCTGATCTGAGGGCTTGAACGGATTGATCATTGTTGCTAAATCCTGATTGGTGCACTTGTTGTGACATCACCTCTTTCCAACTGAACCTTGCTCACCTGACACTAGTGAGAAAAGGTCTTCCAGCTTTGGGAGAAGATAGAATCAGTTATAGCAGGAAGCTGATTGAGGGAATTTGTTTTCAGGGCCTTTAATATGCTCTTCATGGAACAGTGATTCTCATTAACATTTTCATTAAGGCCCACATTTGAAAAACTGAAATTAGCTTCTGATATTGAAACAGCTTGTAAAAAAAAAAAAAAAAAAAATACACATACACATACACTGACTTTGTATTTTGAGACAGAAGATTTGAAGCCTCTTTTTGTGATTTGTGGTTGTGCATGTTGAGGTATTTCTGCCCTGGCCTCGGCTCTCAGACACAGTGCTGGTGCAAAGGTTACTGCAAAGAGATTTATGGAAGAGAAAGCAGAGTTTTGTTCATTGTAATTTTTACTCTCAAAATACTTGTATATTGTTTATTAGTACTTGAGTGTATAGAGGTAGTGTTGTGAGTTTAGCCATGCTAATGCACATAACAGAGTTTACATAGGTAGTAAATAGACTGGGATGAGATATTCCATTAAACTCTAAAGTGCTTTATTCATGTAGTATGTTGGATCTAATTCTGGGGTGTTGTGGGAACCGAACAGGTGTCTCAACACTGCATGAACTTCCAGGGCAGTCTCAGTGTGCACACTGTACTTACTGAGATTTCGGTGAATTTCTGTGGCGCTTCCGCGTTTCTGAAAGCTTTTTGACGGTTATTTTTTATTTTTAGCCTTTAATAGAGACAATATGTCAGTCAGCAAAGACAAAATCAAACAGGATGTGCATCAAAGGGCTGTGATTCTCACACTCGCCTTGATCTGGGTGCCAGCTTTATTCAACAAAAACTACGTCTGAGAAACAGACAATAGATTCATTAAGGCAAGACAAGTTAAATTAGAATCAGATTTTGTGACACTACTGAGCCGAAAGGGAAAAGAATTTGGCACTTTTAGTGAAGACGCAATAAAATTGTGACACTAAGCTGTGATTGAGAGATTGGAGATAAACTAGAGGAAGTCCTGTACTTCCTTTACTGTTGTTTTTTTGTCTTGGGGCAGTGAGGTCAAGCTCACCAGCTCTTGGTCACTAATGTTTGAACAGATGTTTCCTCAACCTCAGCAGCTGGACTTATCCACACAGTGTTCATGGGGTATCCACCGTCCTGCCCTGGAGGAATCGGTGTATGAAGTTTTGATTATACAGTCATAGAAATGTCACTGGTCAAAACTTGTAATGGCACCCAAGCTGCCTCTTCAGTGTCCTGGAAATCAAAAATTTATAGATATTTTATCTGCTAATCTCTGTTTACATAGAGTATGTGAACTAGATCTGTCTGGAATTCACAGGAATAAATTAGTGCTAAGATTGTCTTACTTCTCTGACATGCAGCAGCATTAAAATACTAAGCTGTCTTGTAGAAACTAGATCCTGCTTCTTAAAAGAATCACCTACTCTGACATACTCTCCATGTTTAATGACTCTAAGCTTTTTTACTGTGGTTCTCCATCGGATCAGAGAAAACGTAGTTGTCTCCCATCTAAAAGTCTTGAACAGGGACCTGAGCGATCACTGCTTTGCTCAGACTTTTCATCCTCATGTGGAATTCACATGCAGGTGAAATAAGCTCCAAGCTTCACTGTGTGGAAACAGGCCTTGTCTATCAGCTAAGAATTTCTCCTAATTTCCCCTCTGCCCTTTCTCCATCTCTCTCTCGCTCTCTCTCGTGCTCTCTCTGTGCCCCTGTCCTCTCTCTCCAGATGGCCCACATTAATAAGGCAGACAGTCATACTTCAGTGAGCAACCTTTTCATTTCCCCTCAGACTGAGCAGAGACACACAAGGAGTCACCCTGACTACTGACCCTGTCCTCTTGGTCTGTTGGCTGGACGGCCGCGTTCAGAGGAAAGGTGGCAGAGTGAGAGCTCAGGGAAACGCAGTTGGTCTAAAACTGGCACAAGCGGTCTGGTGGGACTGTACAGGCTGGTCCGCAGTCATAGATGGTGTTAATTTACTGGGGAGTTATTGTTTGGTTAGACAGAGGTCCCAGATGTGTGTTTCTTGTTGGAGTTTGCAGTGAAAAGGAGGAAAAGATAGACCTTTTACCACAATCTGAAAGCCCTGTGTTTTCAGTCTGATGTTTAATTTAAAAGATATTCTCCAAGTATCCAAGCAGTTCTTGGTCTAATAGAGATTATTGCAGGGAAAAGAAAGAAAATATCACCCATATCTTCTCTGGCTGTGTTTCCCATACTGTAGCACTACCATGAAGAAGACAGGACCAGTCATAGCCCACTATGTCTGAAATGAAATGTCTCAGAATAGAAAACATTCCTGTGACAGGTTTTTCCTGAAGAAACACACTCACAGTAGCTGTGTTTACAGGCTTGGACAGTAACGTCCATGTGGATGACTTTTCTAGAGAGTAATGGTTGTTTGTGCTGGACTTGAGTCCCACAGAGTTTTCTGATGGATGTTGTTCCTGCTCCAGTGTTTGCCAGAAAATGTCTCTATGCCAGGGGAGACCATGGCAGCCATTGTCCATACACACACACACACACACACACATCCCTCCCTGCACCCTACAAACACTGCCTCTTGGTGGGCTTTCAACAACAACTACACCTGTAATCTAAGAAGCACAAAACACACACACAAGCAATACACCCACACATCCTTCTCAGGGCTACCTGACACACACATGTATATGCAAATGGACAAATATACACTTGCAAGCACACATGTAATCATATATGTAAATATATATTTCAGCATTCACAGTCAATAACAGCCGAGCACATTGAGACCGCATGACATTCTTTGCTCCGTGGTTTGTATATCACACATATGATTGTACTGTATGTAGTGAGAGTCACACAAGTGGTTAGGCCTTGTTTGTATTTTAGGAATTGAGCCATGTAAGAAAAACACACCCCCATCTACCCCATTTATTATCTTGGTGCTTAATAACGGGCTGTCTGTAGCACTGTACATAATGGGTTTTACTTTGAACTTTGCTTTTCTGGAGAAACAGCAGTTATATGTGGACAACTCGCGCTTTGCTGTCAGGAGAAAAGAGGGAGGAGTGCCGTCATCATAAAACTTTTTTAGCACCAAATACAGGGGCTTTGCTCATCGAGATGCTGCAGTAATGTTCAGTAGTTTAAAGAGCTCCGAGTGCTTTGGTTGCCAGGTAACATCAGGTTTTTGGACTTTCTATTTTGGAAACCATGCAAGCTTGCTTTCCCAAAAGGCACCTCTTTATCTTCCTGCCAGGTCAAAGGTCAAAAAGGAAAGCAAAGGATGCTTTTGGGAAACGGGTTTTTGGTTTGTTCCGCAGGATGGGATTTATCCAGACACCAAAGGCTCTGAAGCCTTTGTTGCATAAATCTGATCATCCCGGCAGTCTCAGAAGTGAGAAGTATGTGATCTGATATTCTCTGTCTAGACAGTTATGAAATGCCAGGTTAAAAAAAACAAACCAGCTCTCCTGTGTGTAAATCCAGCCTCTGAAGGAAAACTGTGTCTTGCTCATTCTTGCATTAGCACAGAAAGTTGGGGTTTACATCTGGCTAAATTTGTCTGGAAGCAAGAGGGAGAAGAGCTGCACAAAGAGCCGGAAAGTCCATCCGCAAGTCACTCAGCAGAACTCAGCAGAGCAGCAGAAATAGATCCGGGATCACGTTTCAGCTGCTGAGGCAAAGTTAACCAGACTAACTGCTGAACAGATCATTTTCTCTGGGTGTGTGTGCATGTGTGTCGAGAGGGACGTGTGTCTGTTTGTGTGTATGTCTGACAAGCACATGAACTGGAGGGGATGGGAAGCTATTTTACACCCATATGTGCACACACACGCACACACACAAACACACACACACACACACACACACATATATAGTCACATTGAGCATGTTGCATACTTCCTGGTCATGGTCAACTGATTGTTTAAGTCCAATATCCTCCTGATAAACGATCAAAGCATTTTGGTTGGGAATGTACGCTGTTGTTATAGTGATTGTAGAGTAGAATGTATTTACTCATAGAAAGAGTAAACTTGCTTTTTGTAGAGAAGCATATATACAGAATATATATGGATACATACATATATATACATCTATATATCTTTTGAACCACTTGTTGGTGAGAGTTGTTTTGGGTGCATCCATCCTGTTAGGATTCATAATTTTTTTTCCCCGTTTTTCAATTTTTATTTATGATGTTTTGACAGAAAGTAGCGAATTTATGAGTGATGAGTGTTTCATTTTTCCTGTAAATATTATTTTTTAATTTTATTTTTGACAACAAGGGGATTAAAAGAAGCTGTTTTATGATGCTGCCTATGAAATTATGAAGTGATATCTGTCCACAGAAGCTATTTGATCCATTAAATTATCTGAGTAAATTTTGTGGAATGTAACAATCTCGCAGGCCATGCTGAACAGAGGCCAGTGACAGTGAAAGAGGGGAATCATTTGAAACTCACTTTATTGATAGTTTTTAATTGGTAGCAACATTCACAGAAGTGATGATCTGTGGTTGTCACTGTTCTTGACATAATCTATGCTTAATGAACTGAAAATAAAACTGAAAAAGTGCTGAATCTCTGAATGTGACTACTTGTGTGATTTTAATGATCTCTGAAAAATGAAACTGATGGAGCTGGTGAGGTGACTGGTGAGTAACTGAACTTTTGATGAGTGAAGACTTGAGCTTTTGGTAAATTGCGGAAAAACAGACTACGTAGGATATGTGAACAAAATAATAACCTGGTGCTCACTGTATTTCAACATTGAGGACATGATACAAACTACAACACAACTAGTGGCCTACCAGCATAATGTACATGAGTTCAAAATGGAGGAAATCACAGCATATAAGATTTAAGAATAGACACCATTTTTTCCTTTTAAAATGTTTTATTTAAATTTAGTAAAAAGTCAAGAAAGTTAAGAAATTAAAAAATATGATACAGTACATGTTTTTAGAGCACACACAGAGAGAGCATAGCAAAAACAGAAGAAATTAGCCATGCTTGGAGCTAAATGCCAATATGCTGATGTGTAGCAAGTACATTGTTTACCATTGTCACCATCTTAGTTTGGTGTATTAGTATGCTAATATTTGCTAATTAGCTCCAAACACATACTGAGGCTGATGGGAATGTCATTAGTTTTGCAGGTATTTGGTCAATTTAAATTTTGACCTGATGATGCTGCAAGTTTGAAAAAGTCACAGTTCAGAAAAGCTATCACGGTTCCTCCTAGGGGAAAAATGAATGTACAACATTTCATTGCAATGTATTTAATAGTTGTTGAGATGTCTCACCAAAAATCAACCATGTAAACCTCATTTTAGTGCTAGAGAGAAAGTCAGGGGATCAATAAGGTTAGTAGGACGCATCATCTGAGGACCATGAATGTTTGTACAAAATGACACTTAGAGCCCCAATGCTACCATGTCTAATAAAAGAATTGTATGGCAGATTGAGAAAGAGAACGGTCTAGATGAAAATTGCCCTGAGATTATTTCTGTTGCAATTTGGTGCTATACAAATAGAAATTTAGTTGACATGACTTTAAATACTCATATGCAAATGTGGAATTTCAGGGAGAATTGACAAATGAATTATTATCAAAATCATTAGAAATCCTACCCTCAATAACACTATGAAAGTGGGGTTCCAGCAAGTTATTCACCTGATTTTGTATAACAGATAAAGTCACCACTGAGGCCATGAGTTAGTGAGTTATTTCATTTGGGGTACACCATTCCCAAATGTCATTCTAAGCAAAATATTTGGTATTTGTATGACACATGGAAAAAATTTTATTATAGGTCTACCATATAGTTCCACATTGTTAAGGCTACATTCTGACACTCAGTAGTGATAATACTTTTGTCATTATGTCATACTATGATTACAGCGTCAAGGTTATGGGTGATAATTGGCAAGTTTGTCTAAGAAGAATTTCACTACATGGCAGTTCAGCAATACAAGCTGTCAATCATCTTTAGTGGAGCACTGCTGACGGTTGAGTCCGAGTATCCGGTGACATCTCCAGCAGTCAACACCACCAGCTCACAGCCACGGCCGCCAATCATCCTGGAAAGCAATGGGAGTGTGTTTGTGCAAATGTGTGTGTTTTCAGATAAAGAACTGAGGGGGAAAAAAAGAAGAAATCAAACAAGACACAGGATGAAGATTAAACTCTCCAGTCAATGACAGTTATCCTGACAAAGTAAACCCTACTCAGCAGATATCAGTGGCCACAGTCAGATATGACAGTTCACTTATGGAAGTGTTCCCATTTTTATGGCATTATGTGTGCTTAAAGCTTATTTTTCATGTTAACATTTTCCTAGAAAGTGACAAAAAATGAGGCCATTGTAAACAAAAGTGTTAGAAATCTGAATGTATTGCTGTGATGACATGATAGAGCTAAAATACAACAAAACAACCATCTCCATTAAAAACTATTTTTATAGCAACAAAGAGCATGTAGTTCTCTGAAGTCAAGGAGGATAATTGTTCATTCTGTCTGTAGAAACCATAAGAACTTACATGTGATTTGAAATTAACAGGGGTTGTTTAACAGACGCAGAGCTATCAGATCCCAGGTTGATAATAAAACTTGGCTGCATGCCTCTTCTTGCAGTCACATAACATTCCCTGATCTAGGAGTTATGTACACACTAATCTGGAAAACCAATGAGACACAGTATACCAGAGGCATTTGTGCCTGTTCCAGATTCAGACACTGTAAGGGAAATAAATGACCTTGGACTGCTGACAACTTCTTGGATGACCCATATTATATTTCAGCTGGTAAAAGGAAGCTATGATATGTTCACGAATAAGATTAATTTGACAGGACTCATTCCATTCCCTCCTGACACAGGACGTCAGAGTCTGTTTATAGATCAACATGTCTGGTGAAGATTTAACAAGTCCCATAAAACCAGTGGTTCCCAATCTGTTTTGACTGGTGAGCTCTATAAAATGAATATGAATGAAAACTGTCAAAGATTGTAAATGTCCATCAAGGGGCGATTTCCCTTCTAAATCTGAGGAGTTAAACTACCCCACATTTCACAAAAATATAAATTCTATAGCATAACATTGTTCTTTTCTTTTTCATCAGTAGATTATTACAAATGTTTGTCCAATTTTATTTACCATAACATTTATCAACCAAGTGTAGGTTTTCTCCATATACTAAATCATCTTCATAGAAATTCTGCAGAAGTTTCATGTTGAAGTCCAATGAGAAAGCTGCCAACCTTTTCATTTTCAATATAGCATTTGTTAATTTCCATTCTAGTTTTCTATATCATATCATAATCTACATCAGACTGTATCTTCTGCAGACATTGATGTGTTAACATGGGGGCAGGAAAAAGTTGCATGGTTTATACAGACACTAAACAAGAGAGGGCCTTAAATGGATCCCTGAGGGACCCCAGAGGGAGTAAGAAAGGAGTTCCCCCTTTTCATTAAGCTTCACCCACAAGCCATTTCACACAGGGACCTGCTTGATCTGAGGCATTCGAGTTGGAAAATACAGCAACTTTTGATCACTAATGGCGTAATGGAACAATGTCTTATGAGTGAATCATCTGTTTTGGTAAGAATCATTGAATGTAAAAACTTTTGTTTGTGTACTAGAAAGCTCCACAGGGCACTTTGAAGAACTGTTATGAATATTAGAACCAATCTTGTTGTATTAAATTATCAAATTCAGCTTGGGGCAGATCACATGCTGAAGTCAGTGCTGACCTTGTCTCCTCCACACTCATTTTGACATAGCTGTCCAACTTTCTTTTTACCGCTAAAATTTGAAGCCACAGTAATTATTTTTTTCCCCCCTGGCGAATCAGTGTTTGAAGTCTGGATAATTGAGTTTAAAGTGCAGCATCTCTGACTACTGTAGACCGAGATTAGTTATGAACCTACTGCCATCTGGATCACATTATTGTTTACTCCACCCTGCTTTCTGACATGTTTGTGACATCACACCTGTAAACATTGTTAGTAGCAGAGCAAAAGCACTGATTTAAATGTTGTTTATTGGAAGTAAACTAATATTAGACCAAGGGCAGCAGGTGGAATAAATAGAGGAATAAACTGTTGTGTTTATCAAAACGTGAAGTTTATTATCAGTGCTAAAATAAATATTGAGTCCATGATTAAAAACTCATGTGAAGACTTCTATTAAATGGATGCGACCAAGGGTGTAAATTTGCATATGGACGGTAGGGACATGACCCTACCAATATTTTGGGAGGACAGAATTATCCCTACCAATATTTAAGTGAAGTCATTTGCAGTATGTTTGGAGTGAAGCCATATCAGATCATTCCAATGTGCCCTCCAAGAGGCTACGTCTCCAAGACATTAGGCATGCTAGCATTTGATTGACTGAAGGGGCGGGGGCTATCTGAAGGCTCACGTCATGTGAGAATATCACAGTGGTAGCTAACGTCACCAAAAAAATGTCAATTGATGTTATTAAACCATGTTTGCTAGCATTAACTAGCAAATTCAAACTAGTCTTCTTGTAGGTTCCAATTAAAATGTCACCATGATTGTACGACATTTTATGCCTAACTATACTATGATGATTTTTGGGAGGTGGCATGGTGGAGCAGTGGCTAGAACTGCCGCCTCACAAAGAGAATGCTCTGGCTTTGAACCTCGGGCCTGCACATTAGGTTTATATGACTTTTTATGCCTTCCTATAGTCTGACATTATTATGAATTTTTATTCCTGATTACATTTTATGCCTTACTATACAATGATGTTTTATGACTTTTTATGCCAAACTATACTATGACATTTTTATTAAGTTTTATGCCATACTGTAATTTGACATTTTTATGCCTTACTATACTATACTATGTGATTTTTATGAATTTTTATTCTTTACTATACTATGACGTTTTTGTGACTTTTTCTGCAATACTATACCATGACATTTTTATTATGTTTTATTCCATACTATATTTTGGCATTATATGCCATACTATACTATGTTTATAGGATATGATATGTGATATATAATATATGACATTTTCATATCTTTCCATACTATGACGTTTTTTGATGTTTTTATGTCTTATTATACTGTTAGGTTTTTTTTTCTTTGTTGCCATACTATGCTGAGACGTTTTTTCACTTTTTTTGGCCATACTACACTATGTCGTTTTTTTTCACTTTTTTTTCATAATGTACTATGTCGTTTTTTCACTTTTTAGGCCTTACTATTATATGATGTCTCTATACCTTACAATATGATGACGTTTTTTGTTTGTTATCGTGCCTGATTACACTTTTTTGCCATACTATACTACGTAGTTTTTTTCACTTTTAAGGCCTTACGATAATATGAGATCTTTACACTGTACCTTACTATACTTTGATGTTTTTTGATGTTTTTATGCCTCAATGTACTATTTCGTTTTTTCACTTTTTTGCCATAATATACTATGTCGTTTTTTCACTTTTTAGGCCTTACTATGCTATGACATCTTTAAAATTTACTATACTAGGATGTTTTTTGATGTTTTTATACCTTATTATACTATATCGTTTTTTCACTTTTTTTGCCAAACTATATAATGTCCTTATTTTCAATTTTTAGGCCTTAGTTAGTTAGTTTAGTTTGATATGATGTCATTATACCTTACCATAATATGGCATTTTTTTATGTTTTTTTGCCTTATTATACTAGGTCTTTTTTCAGTTCTTTTGCCATGCTATACTATGTGATGTTTTCACTGTTGTAGGCCTCACTATAGTATCTTTTTTTTTTACTTTTTAGGCTACTATATAGTATGACGTCTTCATAACTTACTATTCTGTGACGTTTTTTGATGTTTATATTCCCCATTATACTATGTCATGTTTTCACTTTTTTGCCATACTATACTATGTCTGTTTTTTTCACTTTTTAGGCCTTATTGTACTATGTCTTTTTTCATTTTTTAGGCCTTACTATATTATAATGTCATTATACCTTACTATACTATGACATTTTTTGATGTTTTTATGCCTTATTGTACTATTTTGTTTTTTCACTTTTTTGTCAAATTATACTATGTCGTTTTTTTTCACTTTTTAGGTCTTACTATACTATGACATATTTATTCCTTACTATACTTTGATGTTTTTTGACGTTTTAATGCCTTATTATACCATTTTATTTTTTCACTTTTTTGCCAAACTATACTATGTCGTTTTTTCACTTTTTAGGTCTGACTGTGCTATGTCTTTTTTTCACCTTTTAGGCCTCACTATACCATGATGTCTTTTTTCCTTAGTATATAATGACAGTTTTTTGATGTTTTTACGCCTTATTGTACTATTTTGTTTTTTCACTTTTTTGCCATACTATACTATGTCGGTTTTTTTTCACTTTTTAGGTCTTACTATACTATGACATATTTATTCCTTACTATACTTTGATGTTTTTTGACGTTTTAATGCCTTATTGTACCATTTCATTTTTTCACTTTGTTGCCATACTATACTATGTCGTTTTTTTTTCACTTTTTAGGTCTTATTGTACTATGACATATTTATTACTTACTATACTATGACGTTTTTTGATGTTTTAATGCCTTATTGTACCATTTTATTTTTTCACTTTTTTGCCATACTATACTATGTCGTTTTTTTTCACTTTTTAGGTCTTACTATACTATGACATATTCATTCCTTACTATGCTCTGATGTTTTTTAATGTTTTTATACCTTATTATACTTTTTCATTTTTTCACTTTTTTGCCATGCTATACTATGTCGTTTTTTTTTCACTTTTTAGGTCTTATTGTACTATGTCGTTTTTTTTTACTTTTTAGGTCTTACTATACTATGACATATTGATTCCTTACTATGCTCTGATGTTTTTTGATGTTTTTATACCTTATTATACTTTTTCATTTTTTCACTTTTTTGCCATGCTATACTATGTCGTTTTTTTTTCACTTTTTAGGCCTTATTGTACTATGTCGTTTTTTTTTACTTTTTAGGTCTTACTATACTATGACATATTCATTCCTTACTTTACTTTGATGTTTTTTGACGTTTTAATGCCTTATTGTACCATTTTATTTTTTCACTTTTTTGCCATACTATACTATGTCGTTTTTTTTCACTTTTTAGGTCTTACTATACTATGACATATTCATTCCTTACTATGCTCTGATGTTTTTTAATGTTTTTATACCTTATTATACTTTTTCATTTTTTCACTTTTTTGCCATGCTATACTATGTCGTTTTTTTTCACTTTTTAGGCCTTATTGTACTGTCGTTTTTTTTTACTTTTTAGGTCTTACTATACTATGACATATTTATTCCTTACTATACTTTGATGTTTTTTGACATTTTAATGCCTTATTGTACCATTTCATTTTTTCACTTTTTTGCCATACTATACTATGTCCTTTTTTTTCACTTTTTAGGTCTTATTGTACTATGTCGTTTTTTTTTTACTTTTTAGGTCTTACTATACTATGACATATTGATTCCTTACTATGCTCTGATGTTTTTTGATGTTTTTATACCTTATTATACTTTTTCATTTTTTCACTTTTTTGCCATGCTATACTATGTCGTTTTTTTTTCACTTTTTAGGCCTTATTGTACTATGTCGTTTTTTTTTACTTTTTAGGTCTTACTATACTATGACATATTCATTCCTTACTTTACTTTGATGTTTTTTGACGTTTTAATGCCTTATTGTACCATTTTATTTTTTCACTTTTTTGCCATACTATACTATGTCGTTTTTTTTCACTTTTTAGGTCTTACTATACTATGACATATTGATTCCTTACTATGCTCTGATGTTTTTTGATGTTTTTATACCTTATTATACTTTTTCATTTTTTCACTTTTTTGCCATGCTATACTATGTCGATTTTTTTTCACTTTTTAGGCCTGATTGTACAATGTCATTTTTTTTTACTTTTTAGGTCTTACTATACTATGACATATTTATTCCTTACTATCCTTTGATGTTTTTTGACGTTTTAATGCCTTATTGTACCAATTCATTTTTTCACTTTTTTGCCATACTATACTATGTCGTTTTTTTTTCACTTTTTAGGTCTTATTGTACTATGTTGTTTTTTTTTACTTTTTAGGTCTTACTATACTATGACATATTTATTACTTACTATACTATGACGTTTTTTGACGTTTTAATGCCTTATTGTACCATTTTATTTTTTCACTTTTTTGCCATACTATACTATGTCGTTTTTTATTTACTTTTTAGGTCTTACTATACTATGAAATATTTATTTCTTACTTTACTTTGATGTTTTTTGACGTTTTAATGCCTTATTGTACCATGTTATTTTTTCACGTTTTTGCCATACTATACTATGTCGTTTTTTCACTTTTTTTGCTATCCTATACTTTGTTGTTTCTTTACTTTTTAGGCCTTATTATACTATGACATCTTTAAACCTTAATATACTTTTATGTTTTNTGTCGTTTTTTCACTTTTTAGGTCTTACTGTGCTATGTCTTTTTTTCACCTTTTAGGCCTCACTATACCATGATTTCTTTTTTCCTTACTATATAATGACAGTTTTTTGATGTTTTTACGCCTTATTGTACTATTTTGTTTTTTCACTTTTTTGCCATACTATACTATGTCGTTTTTTTTTACTTTTTAGGTCTTACTATACTATGACATATTTATTACTTACTATACTATGACGTTTTTTGACGTTTTAATGCCTTATTGTACCATTTTTTTTTTCACTTTTTAGGTCTTACTGTACTATGTCTTTTTTTCACCTTTTAGGCCTCACTATACCAT
>NW_019175857.1:0-118 GCF_002260705.1 Seriola dumerili
CTCTCTGTCTAAGGCTTTTTTCAAAATCAAATCAGCAAACTTTGTCCCATCTCTCCCGGTCTGAATTTCAAGCGCAAAGTGTTCACTTGAGCTCAGGTGGTAATTTTTCACAGAATTC
>NW_019175858.1:0-161 GCF_002260705.1 Seriola dumerili
TTTCTTAACTCTGTTGATGTCTGCAGGTTCCTACACTGTAACACCCATCAAGTTTGGCTTCCAGATTGACATTAAAAGCTCTACCCCTCGTAACTACACCATAAACATTAATGAAGAAGGCCGACCAGACACTGGAAAACACATCACCGTCCATCAGTCCA
>NW_019175859.1:0-119 GCF_002260705.1 Seriola dumerili
TGCTAATGCTATCTGCTAATGCTAGCAAGCTAGCACCCAGCCCCCCACGTGTTCTGCTTGTCCATGTTTTTTTTCACCATTAAAGAATAAGAAAAAAAAATGCTAATGCTAATGCTATC
>NW_019175860.1:0-160 GCF_002260705.1 Seriola dumerili
TTTTTTTTTTAAACTTTGTTTATTGTCAATTTGTTCATCTGTGTTTAATGTTGAATAAATTATCCTTCAACATTATCAACAAGCAGACAGCTGACAGCAAGAACTTTATTGCTCCTACAGCAGTGACTCATTTATTATCTCCTGTATCTGATCCATTACA
>NW_019175861.1:0-127 GCF_002260705.1 Seriola dumerili
AAATTTGACATTGGGGAAGATGCTAGGATTTTTCATGTGCTGGACTGCACAGTACATTTAATCTCTGAAGGATTTCTGGTGTCGTACCTGTTGGACATGCCTGAAAGACCTTCAGTGGAAGGTGCCC
>NW_019175862.1:0-304 GCF_002260705.1 Seriola dumerili
ATCTGCTGCTTTTCTCGTTAGAAACTGTCTCTGTGTCTGTAAACTTAGTTGTTCTCACCTCATGTTATTTGAAATCACACTTAATGTGAAAGCTGTCAGTCTGCAGACACAGAGACAGCTTGTATCAAGGAGAGTAGCAGATTTAAGCGCTGAGAATGATTTAACAGCGTTATTGAACATAACTGCATACTCAGGTGTAACTGATAACTTTAGGACATGTAAGCATGAAATACATCATATTCTTCCTAAATTGTACTCAAATAGACAGGAAAACTTATCCTGAAGTGTTCTGTGATGAAATCAC
>NW_019175862.1:466-880 GCF_002260705.1 Seriola dumerili
AACTGCATGCTCAGGTGTAACTGATAACTTTAGGACATGTAAGCATGAAATACATCATATTCTTCATGGATGGAACTCAAATAGACAGGAAAACTTATCCTGAAGTGTTCTGCACAGAAGTAACATGAGGTGAGAAATACAAAGTTAACAGAAACAGAGACAGCTTCTATCGAGGAAAGCAGCAGATTTCAACACTGAGAGCACGTTACAGCTAATGAATAGTATTGCATGCTCAGGCGTAACTGATAACTTTAGGACATGTAAGCATGAAATACATCATATTCTTCATGGATGGTACTCAAATACACAGGAAAACTTATCCTGAAGTGTTCTGTTCAGAAGTAACATGAGGTGAGAAAAACCAGGTTTGCAGAAACACAGACAGCTTCTGACGAGAAAAGCAGCAGATTTAAG
>NW_019175863.1:0-5953 GCF_002260705.1 Seriola dumerili
CAAATCCTAAAATACAATCAACAGTACATGCTAAGTGTTTCGGTTTTTTTGTGTGAATTATGTGCATGAGGCTGGACTCCTTTCGTTCAGGTGAAACGCCTGGTTCAAATCTCTGTCTATGGCGCTGAAGCACATTTGCTTTTTGTCTTCCTGGGAAAAATTATTCACAATTGAATTAAGAAACTTAATAAATACCAGAATTTATGTAAGCTCATTAACTGCAGGATGTTGTAGACACTTCAACTAATATGCTCCTTCCACAGTTTACCAACAGACATTGTACTCATTTTGTCTTTTTACACAAACAATTTGAAAAGATATACATTTTGAAAACCGTATTGTAGCCTATATAAGATGACCATTGGTTAGAGTTTTTTTTATTTTATTTTTTTATTAGGGGAATATATAGCATAGTACTCCTCCAATGTCCTCTGGGTGTCAGCATTACATTGGGAGACCATAGGATACCTTGTCCCTCCCCTCACAAAGCTTTTGTCTGCTCCCTGAAAGAAGGAGAGAAGGCAGTTAAATAGAGCCCGGCATCTGATGGACTTGTTTGTGCTATTTGTAAATATGCGGTACACACTGGGTTGGATATAAATAATCACCGTTTGCAGTAACGGGCTTCTCTGTATGTAGCGATATTATGCTGTATAATGCTGTATAACTATGGGGACGAAAGGAATAACCAGAACAAGTAACTCCTCCTGCTTTTCGTTTTACTTGTCTCTAATGCTTTTTTTCGGAAAATGGGCTTTGGCAGAAATAAGGTACTCTATTCCAGAGGAGGTTAAAGAAGGAACTGTTGTTGGAAATGCTGCTAAGGATCTTGGTCTTGACATCACCTCTTTGTCTGACCGACGGTTCCGTGTTGTTTCTGAATCTAAGGAGATATTTTTTGAGGTAAACCAGAACAATGGGGCTCTCTATGTTCATAAGAATATCGACAGAGAGGAGCTCTGTCACGGCAGTGGTGCCTGCCTGATGGAGCTAAAAGTCATAGTCGAAAACCCTTTGGAAATACACTATGTTGTCGTGGAAATTACCGATGTAAATGATCACTCTTCTGCTTTTCCTGAAAAACAGCAGAGATTTGAAATAGCAGAACATACGTTACCAGGAAAGCGATTTCAGCTGCACACTGCTCGTGACCCCGATGCTGGAATTAACTCTATTCGTACATACACTTTAACATCAAACGATCACTTTGAAATAGATATCCGTCAAAGCGATGAAGAAAAAATACCATTCTTAGTGCTGAAGAAGCCGTTAGACAGAGAGCAAAAGAACAAACAAACACTTCTGGTTACAGCAGTTGATGGAGGTAAACCTCCTAGATCTGGCACACTGAATGTTTCCATTATTGTTCTAGATATTAATGACAATCGTCCGATATTTAGTCAGGAGATTTACCAAATTGAAATAAAAGAAAATGTTCCAATTGGTACTTCAGTGTTTCAAATTAATGCCACGGATCCAGATGAAGGTACCAACGGTGAAATTGAATACATGCTTGGAAAAACTCTTAAGAAAAAAGTCTATGACATTTTTGAACTGGACAAATTAACCGGAGAGATTAGAATAAAAGGAGTAGTGGATTATGAAGAAAACGATGTATATAAACTGGATATTGAGGCATCAGATAGAGGAACACCTCCACTGACAGGTGAGTGTAGGGTAATTATAAAAATAAAAGACATCAATGATAATCCGCCGGAAATAGAAGTCACATCGCTGTCAGATACAGTGTCTGAAGGCTCAAAGCCTGGCACAGTTATTTCGCTTCTGAGTGTGCGAGATAAAGACTCCGGTGTTAATGGAAAAATAATTTCTAGTATAACTTCAGACGTGCCTTTTCAATTACAACCATCATACAAAGAGAACATATATTCAGTTATTACTAAGGATTTTTTAGATAGAGAGGAGGTGTCACGTTATGAAATAACAGTAAAAGCCACTGATTGTGGTGAACCTCCCTTATCAACTTTTAAAACTCTTAGCATTCAGATATCAGATGTAAACNAAGTCTTGACTTTGAAACACTGAAAACTTTCCAGTTCCACGTTGTTGCGTCAGATTCTGGAACTCCGTCACTAAGCAGCAACGTCACTGTGAACGTGTTCATTCTGGATCAGAACGACAACGCTCCAGTCATCCTGTATCCACTCAGCTCCAACGGTTCTGCTGAAGGTGTGGAGGAGATTCCCCGCAACGTGAACGCAGGACACTTGGTGACTAAAGTCAGAGCCTATGACGCTGATATAGGATATAACGGCTGGTTACTGTTTTCACTGCAGGAAGTTACTGACCACAGTCTCTTTGGTTTGGACCGCTATACAGGACAGATCAGAACACTTCGCTCATTCACAGAGACAGACGAGGCTGAGCATAAACTGGTCATACTGGTCAAAGACAATGGCAACGTTTCACTCTCAGCAACAGCTACTGTGATTGTCAAACTTGTGGAGCCCAAAGAGGCTTTTGCAGCTTCTGATGTGAAAAGTTCAGCAAAAGCAGATGAGGAAAATAATGTGACTTTTTACCTGATGATAACTTTGGGCTCAGTTTCAGCACTTTTTCTCATCAGTGTCATCGTGCTGATTGCAATGCAGTGCTCAAAATCCACAGACTATACTTCTAAATATCTACAAGAGACTAACTATGATGGGACACTGTGTCACAGCATCCAGTACAGATCTGGAGACAAACGCTACATGTTAGTTGGACCCAGAATGAGTATAGGATCTACTATTGTCCCTGGAAGTCATGCGAATACACTAGTGCTTCCTGACAGAAGGAGAACATCTGAAGAGGTATGACATGTTTCGAATTTAACTGAAAATATTTTTCACGCAGTCACAGAGAATTTACTGGGGGTTAAGATATTTTCTTCCAAACTGATAAGATTAGAAACATATAAAACAATACTAGGGTAAATGTTCTCAAATGTTTTATGCCGTTTTCATTTAAATTTCATCAATTTCACTTACACCTCTCTGAAAGTGAGAAAATTTACTTATGCTACTGACATGACACTATTTCGTGGCGATATTGATATACTTGGTGTCCAAACTTTTGACTGGTATAGTTGTGCGTGTATTGATCATGATGATTTTAAATTTGGATTTGTGTTTAACTTCGGATATGTCTTTTTCAAGCAATACTTTAAGCTACTTCACGAGAAATCTATGCCAACATTACGTCATATATCATAGCGCTGTCCATGGTGCTGACACTGAGCTACACTTGGTCATATTCAAGCAGTTTTCAAGCCAGAATATAGGTTTCCCCTTTAAAGCTTTATCTATTCCATTGATTGATTTCAAGGAGCAAACTGAATTTATTGACCACACTACTCGGTTTTAGAAATCTGGATTTATAGTTTTCCACCTTATCAGGAATCCAGTGATCTGACTAGAGTCTCTTTGGGGTGGACGGATATAGAGAGTTTTTATCTGATGATAACTTTGGGCTCAGTTTCATCACTTTTTCTCCTCAGTATCATCATGTTGATTGCAATAGAGTGCTCAATATCCACTGACTATACTTCTAAATAGCTACAAGACAGTAATTATGATGGGACACTGTGTCACATTATCCAGTACAGATCTGGAGACTGAATCAGCTCATTAGTTTTGAAAACATAGTATCTCTTTTTTAGGAAAGAAAAACGGTTATGTGTTGCGGTCATAGTCTTAACATTTTCCCTATCTATAAACTGTAAAATACGTTTAGGTGTTTTAGTCCAGTCCATTTCAAGCAACAGAGAAATTTTTGCCGCCTTCCATGATGCTAAAGTCTGGTCGTGGAGGTTTTGCTCAAGTTGCGGTGATTTTTAAATCGGTTTTTATTATCTAGGCTATAGAAGAGAGTCATGTTTGATTTTATTGACACTTTAAAAGGTAATCAACTCAGTTTTGTCACCATTATAATACAGCAGCTTTTGCGTTGTCCATGGTGCAGAAGGTTTTTTTTTTTTTTTTTTTCAAGTAGCCTATATGAGGTTTCGTGAGACTACACATCGTACTTGAGAGGTTTCAGTTCAGTGGAATTGTGTTAATTGTGTTTTTTTTCGTTTCTAACAAATGTAAGCACTGAATGGTCCACTGGGTGTCAGTGTTACAAGTAGGGAATTGCTGAAGCTACAGGCAAAATAGACTCTGTCCCTCTGAAAGAGTATTTTTTTTTCTGGCATGACCACAAAGAATGCCATCTTTTCGGATTTTGATCTCTACCCTTCCCCATGCGAACGTGGTTTTCTGAAATATGGTCTGAGGACAACTGGAGGTGTTTTAAAAGGAGGATATATGTGGATGCCATTTTAAATGATTACACCTAAGGAGACAAAGGACAAAGACGCAGAATGATGTCTTGGTCGAGTCCTCTGCTTTTCTCTCTGCTGTTTTGCTTTGGTGAGCTGGTCTTCGCTCAAATAAAATACTCGACTCTAGAGGAAATTAAAGTGGGAGCTATTATTGGAAATGTTGCCAAAGATTTGGGCCTGGATGTCAGTACCTTGATAAACAGGCGATTTCGCATTGTTTCTGGAGCTCAGGACCCGCTATTTGAGGTAAACCCGAACAATGGGCTTTTGTATGTTCATAGGAATCTCGACCGGGAACAGCTGTGCGATAGAAATGGAGCCTGTTTAATAGATGTGAAAATCGTTGTTGAAAATCCACTTGAAATCCACTATGTCACAGTGGAAATAACGGATGCTAACGACCACGTACCGAGTTTTGCAGAGAAAGAAAAGGTAATTGAAATAGCAGAAACGACGTTACCAGGAGCACGGTTTCAGTTACCAGGCGCACGTGATCCCGATGTTGGAATAAATTCCATACAGCGCTATAAACTTAGTCAAAACGACAATTTTCATTTAGAAATTCGAGATAGGGGAGAGGATAAAATTCCTTTCTTAGTGTTACAGAGACACCTGGACAGAGAGCAGAAAACAAACCATAGCCTGATTTTAACCGCTATAGATGGAGGGACACCGCCAAAATCTGCAAATCTTAATATTACTATAAAGGTTCTTGACAACAATGACAACAGACCTACTTTTTCGAAAGAGGTTTATTCTGTGATGTTACAAGAAAATGTTGCTTTAGATACAATTGTAATAAAAGTGCAAGCAACTGATCTGGACGAAGGAACAAATGGGGATGTAGAGTATGCATTCGGGGATGACATGAATTCCAAGGTGTTGGAGCTGTTCAGCCTAGACAGAAATACAGGCGAGATTCGAGTTAACGGACAAATTGACTATGAGACAGCTGATGTTTTCAAGTTAGACGTCCAAGCCTCTGACAAAGGTCAGCCGCCGATGACAACGGACTGTAGAGTCCTGATAAAGATTCAAGATATCAATGACAATACACCTGAAATAGAAGTGACATCAATATCCAACATGGTCTCAGAAGATTCGAAACATGGGACCGTGATTTCTCTTATCAGTGTTACAGATGTTGATTCGGGCCTGAATGGTAAAGTCATATGCAGTCTGACGGAGAATGTACCATTTGAATTAAAACCGTCATTTAAAGAAAATATGTATTCATTGGTGACAAAAGAAATATTGGACAGGGAAACGGTGTCATATTATGACATTTCAATAACAGCTACCGACTGTGGAGAGCCTCCTCTTTCCACATTCAAAACTTTGAGTATTCAGGTGTCAGATGTCAATGATAACATCCCAGAGTTCTCACACAGTCCCCTGGAGTTATATTTAATTGAAAACAATGCTCCTGGCACATCAATATTTTCTGTGAACGCATTTGATAAAGACTTAAACGAAAATGCTGCAGTGTCCTATAGTATAATTAGAGGGGAAAGCGGTCATAATGATATGGCATCTTTTCTGAATATAAATTCTGAGTACGGACACATTTCAGCCTTGAAAAGTTTTGATTTTGAAACACTGAAAACTTTCCAGTTCAAAGTTGTTGCG
>NW_019175864.1:0-141 GCF_002260705.1 Seriola dumerili
GACTTTATATAATTATGGCAACTTTCAAACCCTCTTGTCAAAGTCTTCCTTACAAAGTGTAGTGTTCATTTCAAAGGACTTCCTGGTTAGGTAAATGTTGACGTGTCTGGTTGTAAAGTGGAACCTTATCCCTTCACAGTG
>NW_019175865.1:0-145 GCF_002260705.1 Seriola dumerili
TATATATATATATATATTTAAATGAACAGGTTCAAAGTACAAAACTGTACGACATTGAGCTCAGGTGTAAAAACAGGGTCAAAGTTCAACTTGTAACCTGAGTGTCAGACACTGTGGGAACTTTGAGCACCAAGTTTTACAGTTT
>NW_019175866.1:0-142 GCF_002260705.1 Seriola dumerili
TACCAATATTATAAGTGTCACTGTGTGACTGTAACTAACATTATCCAGTTTATCACTCACAGGAAAACAGCAACTTAGACTCAACAACATGAACACAGGGGTGCTTACTGGAGAATTACATAACATGCTGCATTTTCCATAT
>NW_019175867.1:0-121 GCF_002260705.1 Seriola dumerili
AAACTAGAGAGTATATTATGGCAAAAAAAGTGAAAAAAAACGACACAGTATACTATGGCAAAAAAGTGAAAAAACAACATATTATAATAAAGCATAAAAACATAAAAAAACATCAGATATG
>NW_019175868.1:0-128 GCF_002260705.1 Seriola dumerili
AAAACAGTAAAACAGTAAAAATTCTGTTAAATTACAGAACTTTTTTTACAGTGTACATTTAGTTAGTGCATAGGGCAACAGTTTCCCATAGAAACGTCATCTTTAGCGATTTTGCCTACAAAATAAAA
>NW_019175869.1:0-141 GCF_002260705.1 Seriola dumerili
AACCCGATGGTGGCTCTGGCTGAGCTCCAGAGATCCTGTGTGAAGGTTGGAGGAAAGTTAGATTGATCTTCTACCTTACCAGGAACTCTTGTGTCAGTTCCTGTCTTCCCACTGGGCAGTGTCTAAATCATTATTAAGATT
>NW_019175870.1:0-1362 GCF_002260705.1 Seriola dumerili
GGGTGAGAGAGGGGCGGGGGCTCAGCCAAACATCCAGCCTTTCATGCTCGGCTGGGAAGGACCAGAGCTCACAAGAGGGACTTCACCAGCGCCACCATGTGGTCGACTCCGCACGCTACATCCACCACTTGACCCGGAACAGTCACCTGAGAGTAAATCACACAGGAGGGAGGAAAATACAGTTCACTTGGTTTAACTCCAGATTCAGTAACAGAAAACCTGGTGCGCCTCCACACACACTGACGCTACGAGGAACATTTATTTTGTTTCTTGCTCTCTGAAAGCGTCTATAGGTGATGAAGGGATTTCCCACTGTGCCACACTGAGAACAGCGAGTACAAGACCTTCAAATCCTGTTACAATATTGCTATTATATTACAATGTCTTAAAGGGACGTGCTAATGTAAGTCTGTGAGACTCATATTGGAAACCTCTATCGGGGACATACAGGAGGAGATTTCTTTAACAACCTCACACACATTTTTCAGAAGAAATGTACTTTACATACAGTAAGGTGAGGTAGAGCGACAGTTTGCATGAATGACTTTATCACATTTATTTGCAGGGCTTGGAACGATGAGAACCAGCTGGAAAAATGTCCAACTTTAACTCCACTTCCGCACACGAATGAAGAAACGTGGACATGCATGCAGTGTGTGCATTTTATTTTGATAAAGAAAAACGTAGGTGGGAAAAAAAACAAACTTCCAAGCTCACAAATTGGTTTGCTTTTTCCTCTCCACAGTACATCAGCCGCATGTTTGACTCTCTGTGTTTGACTAATATTGAATCGGTGTTGCCTTACCCGCCATGGGAAGTACTGGTCGTCTCGACTGCCGATGCCCAAACATCCTCTCACATTCTTTCCCCAAACGAAGAGCTCGCCTCGATCTGCAACGCAACCATCAAACCATCAGCACGCCGTGAGGCCGAGCACCTGCTGAGCCTCAACACGGACCAGCTGTAGTCTCAAACAGCTTCTACCTTTTAGTAGGATGAGTCACACAGAATATGATTTAAAAAAATAAATAAATAAAATAACAATAATAGCAACCAGGGTTCATGACATTCCTGATACGTCTTACCACAAAAATCCTTGTTGTCTGAACAACAGCTTCTTTTAGACAAAGAGTTAAATCTGTGTTTGAGCAAATATTAATATCACAACACAATAATTACATATACAGTAGATTTTTGTCATTGAAGACAACACAATAGCAACAAGGAAAAAATCAATTTTTGTTTACAATAAACAAATGAGATATAATGTTAATTAGTGAGTTTTGGAGCTGCTGGTAGGTGGGTTTTCATTGTTGGACACAGCCAGGCTAGCTGTTTCCCACTGTTTCCAGTCTTTGTGCT
>NW_019175871.1:0-131 GCF_002260705.1 Seriola dumerili
ATGAAACAAAATGAACAAACAACAAATGAATGAATGAATGAATAGATAAATAAATAAATAGTAATGAGCAGGTTCAAAGCTTAAATCCCACTAGTGTCCAGTTAAATTGTCCATTGAGAATCACACTGAAA
>NW_019175872.1:0-272 GCF_002260705.1 Seriola dumerili
TCCGAATGGCTGCCTGCCATTGCTACTCTCCATGAAGTTTTTACTTTCTCTGAGGAGCTGATGGTCCACTGTGCCACCGCCCGTCGGAGTCTACAGGTGGATGTGGCGCATCTGCAATTATGCTAAGCTCCTGAAAACCGTAGAGACAAATGCGTCAAGTTCATGGAACTAGAAACTACCGCATCGTGTCCTGACCTCTAGAATATTATTTTAATTTTTTACACGCATAGCCCTCTGTGCCAGCACAATGAGCGAATATGTATCCAGAAGTC
>NW_019175873.1:0-113 GCF_002260705.1 Seriola dumerili
AATAAACTTCAGTGTGTGAAGTTTGTGTGATGGTGACGGTGACTGCTCAGTGCAGCAGTGAGGCTCACTGATGGGTTTGTAATAGTTCACCTGCAGGACTCGGCTCATCCACT
>NW_019175874.1:0-887 GCF_002260705.1 Seriola dumerili
GAAGGCCATTAACACCACTATAGTTTTCCCAAGAACACAAGAGATGCAGAGGACGAAGGTGATGCCAAACGCTGTGTGGCGCAGCATGCAGGACCACTCAGAGGGTGCTCCCATGAAAGTTAATGAACATAAGAAACATAGAGTCAATGAGAAGAGCAGCAGGAAACTCAGCTCAGAGTTGTTGGCCCTGACAATCGGGGACATCCTGTGACGAAAGAACACAGCCGCTGTTATCATGGCGAGACAGGCACCACCAACTGAGAAAGCAGCCAGGATGATTCCCAGGACCTCATCGAAGGAAAGAAACTCTACAGGCTTGGGGAAACATTTGTTTCTCTCTGCATTAGGCCAGAACTCCTTGGGGCAAGGGAAACAATCAGGGGAATCTGAAAAAATAAATCAAAAATGAATTTTAGCAGTCATATATTTGAGGTTGTAGATATGCATCAGAAAACATCAACCTATTTTACCTGTGGCATTGCTAATCTCTCCCTCAGGACATGGTATACAATCATAACAGCAGATGGGTTTTCCTTTCTGCAGCACTTTTCGGGTTCCTGGAGGACAGCTGTCAGTACACACTGACACAGGCACCTGTCACATAGACACAGACAGACTCACACAGATATGAATTATTGCTACACAGCTGTTAGATGTTATGTTATTGCTCCTCACTTGTGTGCTACCCTCCACCCAGGTGAGGTTTCTGTTGATACGGAATTCCTGGCCCACTGGCAGTGATGCATCGTAGTGCCCTACTGTCACAAACTCAATGCTGCCAATCTTACTTTTTTGCCAGTTGACCAGTTCATATGTGGCCACAGGATCCCCGTTGGCATCAAATGACACATCATAACCATTTTGGGAAAAATTTACTTTCTTCAGCT
>NW_019175875.1:0-103 GCF_002260705.1 Seriola dumerili
CTAATCATGTCTTGGCTACATATTCAACCTACAGACATAAGATCGGTATCAAGCCTTTCATTCAAGCATATTTCTATTGGTGTCAAATTAGTCCCTCAAAAAA
>NW_019175876.1:0-102 GCF_002260705.1 Seriola dumerili
TATGCCTTACTATGATATGACTTTTTATGCATTACTATAGTATGTCTATTTATGCCTTGCTAAAATATGACGTTTTTTATGACTTTTTATGCCTTACTATAC
>NW_019175877.1:0-335 GCF_002260705.1 Seriola dumerili
TGCTCTATATAGAGACTATAGATTTTTTTTCTGAGTTGGGTTTGTAAGAAATTGACCAGAAAGTCTTGACGTCAACATGTTTTTAAAGGTAATTTCTTCATTCCTGAACATGGTGATGGACAAAATCTTTCTTCTTTATTTTACTTAAGTATTTCTGACTGATTTCTTTGCAGCAACTAGTTGGTTGGTTTATTCGGCCTGTTGTTTATTATTTCCTTCATGTGTCCGGCTTGGATGAAAACGACTCTTCATGCTAAACATGGAATTAAATTAAATTGAATCGAGAGGGCGAAGAGGGTGAAATCTATGAAAGAGAGAGGGGAGTGGGTGGAGAG
>NW_019175878.1:0-131 GCF_002260705.1 Seriola dumerili
GACATTAAAGTGGTAGTTTGGGTTATTTGACAGTGGGATTGGCTGTTTGAGTCACACGGAGCTAAGCGTAGGACTACGGTAATCAAACTACGGTAGTTTGACGGAAAGATGAAGTGGTGAAAACTATCAAA
>NW_019175879.1:0-236 GCF_002260705.1 Seriola dumerili
GTCACTTACAAATATAAACAGACATCACAAACAAGTCTCCTGTTTTATAGTCCATCATAAGGTATTGCAAAGTCCTTCCTGTATCTTGTATCATGTATTAAAAAATGATATATCAGTAAATATAAGTACATACATACTGTATGTAGAAGCAAAAACAAGAAAATGAAACAGTCACACAGAGAGTGAGAACAATAAGAAAAATCTTAGCTAATATCTTAACACTAAATTGATTGTAT
>NW_019175880.1:0-115 GCF_002260705.1 Seriola dumerili
TTTTTCCCAACCCCTTTTTATTTTAAATTCTTTACATGTAGTTCGATGGGTGTCAACACGTTTGACGAATGTTTATAGCAATACTGTTTTTCTCCAAAGAGAACACATGATGACA
>NW_019175881.1:0-110 GCF_002260705.1 Seriola dumerili
TTCTCCTTGAAGCTCTCTACAATACACATATGAGTAATAGTCTATCAAACATTGTATCATAGACATAACTTTTGTTATTATCATTATTATTATTATTATTATTATTATTA
>NW_019175882.1:0-125 GCF_002260705.1 Seriola dumerili
TGGTAATTTGCCAACATTGGAGGGCCGGCAACACCACCATTGAGTTGTGACATGACCAATAAAATATTTACTACCTGTTAATCCAAGGTGTCAAAAATCAAACATGTAATTTAGAACAGACATAC
>NW_019175883.1:0-141 GCF_002260705.1 Seriola dumerili
AAACCATCCTTAATGGTTTCATAAACAGATCTTCAACAACCATCTCTTCACCTCATAGTTTTATTAAACCTGCACGCAACCTTAAGCATAATTCAGGTGTGTGAAAAGTATAGGAATGTTTTGGATTAGTTACTGAAAAAC
>NW_019175884.1:0-1270 GCF_002260705.1 Seriola dumerili
ACACACACACACACACACACACACACACTTTGGTTGTCCACTTCTACACAGCACATTATACTAACTTACATTCATTTCCTGGAGACCTACCCTAACTCTAAACCTAGTGAACTTGTACTTTGTGTCAAAAGGAGTTTGAGTCCTCACAATGTCCCTGTGTAGAGATTATTTGTCTCAATAACGTAATTTATAAGTTATATACACACAGACAAACAAAGAAACAGGAACTTACTGTCAGCTTAAATTCTCTAAATTAAAACTAGTTCCACTTTAAGATTAGTCCAGTTTAATAATCAGCATGAGATGTTAACAACTGTAACTGTCAGTGACACTAATTGCACATTGTGTTGGTTCAAGCACATCACTGAAGTTGTGCTTGTATTGGTTGACTGGTATCAGCTGTTTTTGGTATTCTTTATAATCATTGGTTTGTTTACAGCTCTTTGGTCAGCAACATCCAATCATATTCAAAAATGTGTACCATGAGAAGGTTAAATCTATGTGACTAAGTGTTGCTGAGAGGAAGGCTCTGACTGTGGTCTTAGTATCTGGACATCCTGGATTTTCTCCCCCCTGATCTGACCTAGGTCATGTTCTTTATTGGACATTTGTGCTGGAGCCTGTACAAACCTAAATTAACTTAGTGAAGCAGGTAAAACCCCAAGAGAGCCAGACTGAGTCTAACATTGGTGACCCTGGATAACTAGTAGAACAGCAGTTTCTCTGTTCTGCACAACAACACTGAACTGACAACAATCACCTGAGTCAGCAAACCTCCTTAGTACAATATTACTACCACATGTAATGCAAGATCATAAAAATGAATAAAAAGCATCAATATTTAACTTTGGTTATTTAAGATTGGTCTGCAGTGAAAGACCCAGGAGGAAGCGGAGGAAAAACTGCAGAAAGCGAAACCTGAATCTTCTATGAAATCAGACATGACAGAGTGTGCATTGATATCAGAGCAGCCTCAGTGTTACTCAGGAGTGTTCACATCAAGATCTTTTAAGAGGGAAGAGAGGGCTTTGTACCAGGACAAGGGTGTTCTGCTTTCTGCCATCTGAGTGTTTCATGAGTTTCTGGCTGCTCTTCATTGTCCCATCTGACCTTTCTTCAACTCTGGAGTCAATCTGCCTGTCAGGAAGAAAAAATTCACATTCCGTTTCTAAAGTGTTTTAAAGAAATAGACAGCAAAGCTTAGTACACATCTCTACCAGAGTGCTGTGACAAGCGCCCTACAGAGTCCAAATGGACATCCTGGACTTGT
>NW_019175885.1:0-100 GCF_002260705.1 Seriola dumerili
TTGTTGCATAACAACAAACACAGAAGAAGAAAAAATAGTGTTTCTAAATTAAAGACCACAGTTCACATAAACTTTCTCCCAGTTGTACTGTGTAGGTGTT
>NW_019175886.1:0-182 GCF_002260705.1 Seriola dumerili
AAAGATGGCTGTGAAAGATGGTCTGTCTCAGGCCCCAGTGGTTCACCTGGTGGAGCATATGCCATTCGGGCTTTTAGTCCTGGACCCGGCAGCCTGGGTTCGAGTCCAGTCTGTGGCCCTTTTCTGCGTGTCATCCTCTCTCACTCTCTGTCTCTCTCTCTCTATCTCTGTCTCTCTCTCTC
>NW_019175887.1:0-160 GCF_002260705.1 Seriola dumerili
TTTTGTTGCTACTTTGTTGAATAAACCAGTTTTTGTATTGACTCTGCATCTGGGTCTGGCCTCCATTCGTCTGGTCCGTAACAGTATTAGCATGAAACTATTCTAAGGGATCCTTTTAAAAAAATATTAGTTTATGTTAAGTGATTATGAAAAAAAAAAA
>NW_019175888.1:0-108 GCF_002260705.1 Seriola dumerili
TTTTATGCAGTTTTTATGCCTTACTGTACTATGACTTTTTATGACATTTATATGCCTTACTAAACTATGACTTTTTTTGAGCATTTTTATAACTTACTACTATACCAT
>NW_019175889.1:0-156 GCF_002260705.1 Seriola dumerili
TGAGAGGACAAGTGGAAGGGAGAAGTAGAAAATGAAATATAAAAGAGAGGTGGTAAGAAGAAGATGAAAGAAAGTTAAGTATGGAAGCTTGAAGACACCAAAAGATGGGAGGGGGTCCAACATCTCATCCATGAAGGACATAAAGGATGGAGGCAA
>NW_019175890.1:0-114 GCF_002260705.1 Seriola dumerili
CAATGTTCTCATCTAACTATCAGCAAGGAAGAGAGTGGGAAAGTGTAATATTATAATGTCGATATAAGTTTTACTTACCAATTTGTTTTCCAGGGGGCTCTTTCAGTTACTCAT
>NW_019175891.1:0-162 GCF_002260705.1 Seriola dumerili
TCTGTCCACTTGTGTTCTTCTCACTGCGTTCCCTTGTGTTGTTTTCATTGTCCAGTATTCTGAAAGATAAATTAATAATATTGGTTTAATTTAATTGTAAAATAAATTTTAATTAGACTTTAAAATTTTACTTTTACTACATTTCTATAGTCTGTGATCATT
>NW_019175892.1:0-165 GCF_002260705.1 Seriola dumerili
ACAGCTGCTGCGCCTTCTATATGTCTTAATGGCTCAACTACCGTTGCTGCCACGCCCACTTTCTTTGGTTCCTGCCATGAGGTCCATGTTTCTGAGTCGCTCACTTCTCCTATGCTCGTGGTGACTCAAAACCACAGGGGGGTGATGCCAATTCAGACGCACAAA
>NW_019175893.1:0-146 GCF_002260705.1 Seriola dumerili
TAGAACGTCATAGAAAATATCATACTATAGTATGTCATATGAACTTCAAAGTATGATTGCTGTTTGGAGGACATTTAGTTGTTGCTATCTCCACTGATGTCAACCTATTTCAAGATAGTTTTTGTCTGAAGGGGGACTTGAACCAT
>NW_019175894.1:0-102 GCF_002260705.1 Seriola dumerili
CTAATTCTATTTATTATTATATTATATATAAATTTATTTTTTTTTTTTATTTTTTATTTTTTATTTTTTAAATTTTTTTTTTTTTTTTTTTTTTTTTTTTTT
>NW_019175895.1:0-122 GCF_002260705.1 Seriola dumerili
TTTGATGTTTTTAAACCATACTATACTATGTCGTTTTTTTATATTTTTGCCATACTATAATATGTTGTTTTTTTCAATTTTCGGGCCTCAATATACTATGACGTCTTTATATTTTATTATAA
>NW_019175896.1:0-198 GCF_002260705.1 Seriola dumerili
GAACAGAGGAGCGCGGCCTTCCCATTGGATCATTTATCTGATCCAATGAGCATGCGCCTTTCCTCTGGAGCGGAGTGGTGTCTCAGAAACCAATTTATAAAAGTTCATGCAGACAAGTAACACATAGTCGACCAGCATCATCTAATTTTTCTGCAAGTGTAACTTCATCTTCTTTTTCTCACTCAATAATGGACATGA
>NW_019175897.1:0-204 GCF_002260705.1 Seriola dumerili
CAGGGACACTGCAGTCGTCAACGTTCAAGTCACTGACGTCAATGACAACAGTCCTGTTTTTGCCTCCAGTTCCGTCACAAAATCAGTCCCAGAAGACGAAGAGGTAGGATCCAACGTCACGGCTGTTCCCGCTACAGACAAAGACAGCGGCTTCAATAAAGAGATCAGATACTCGCTGAGAGGAGGAGAGGGGAGGTTCTCTGT
>NW_019175898.1:0-196 GCF_002260705.1 Seriola dumerili
GTTCATCAGTTAAACTGGCATTTCTTATCATTTAACCTCCACATGTGATTTAAAATGTGCAGCTAATGACAGTTGTTGAGTCACATTTGTGTCAGAGGGGAGTATGTGCGTAAACTGGGACACAATGCAGAGTTTAAATTCATTTACAGCAACCTGCTGGAGAGTCTGCATCTGTTTAGGTGGAGGCAGACCAGTG
>NW_019175899.1:0-187 GCF_002260705.1 Seriola dumerili
AATAAAGTTAATGCAGCCATGATGTGGAGACAGTAAGCTTCACCCACAGAAGCACTGGCCAGGTTATTGGTAGCAGTCTCCAGTGAAACAGCCCTGCCCCCTTTTAGAGCTGCCCCACTCCGTGTGGAAGTCCTGGCTCCACCCCCCTGCAACAGCAGCAGCCCAGTTAACACGTGCTAGTGGCAGG
>NW_019175900.1:0-143 GCF_002260705.1 Seriola dumerili
AAGTGAAACTGTCCTGTGAGCTGATGCTCCAGAGCTGGGATCTTTTATTTTAAAGCATCTTCATATCCTATTCATCAATATCCCAGCAGACCACATGCAGAATATTACCATGGAAACAAAACACACTATACATGGACAGTAAT
>NW_019175901.1:0-439 GCF_002260705.1 Seriola dumerili
TGAAGAAGGAGAAGTACTAACACTTATTTTTTCCCACTTCGGGAAACTGCTTGTGAAACCCAAACAATGTAAATGCACGTGACGTTCTGGGAGAACGTTGTGGCGGCTTTAGGGGGAGCTAGAATCCTGGCGGTCCTTTCACCAGCATATGTTGCTGTTCCGCAGAGGATGATCCCAGATTTTAGTGAACCTATAACCTTTCTTATCACTGCCAACCACAGGCAAACTTTCCATTGTTAGCTCACAGGGCATGTGGAGGCTGCAGTTGTAACGTACAGTAAGTGCTACTTCTTATTATCTGCTACTTGTTGATGTGTCCATGCTACTACATGGAAAGCACATTAACTGCACATTGTTTCTGCACGTTTCGACCTGTTGTTGCGAGCTTCGAGCAGCAGGGGAGTGTGAACAAGCTCACAACCTCCAAAAAAAAAAAAAA
>NW_019175902.1:0-150 GCF_002260705.1 Seriola dumerili
CTTCTCTGATCAATCACAGTCAAGCCCTTCTTCTCAGTAAAGGAACATTATTTCTGTATAACACCATAATTCTGCTAACTTCACCTTCTCTGATCAATCACAGTCAAGCCATTCTTCTCAGTATAGGAACATTATTTCTGTATAACACCA
>NW_019175903.1:0-103 GCF_002260705.1 Seriola dumerili
TACAGCTGGTGACTTCTCTGAGGCCATTTAAATAGGGCTCATTGGATACAAACGCCCACAAACGCTACAATGGGAAAGTCAAAGGAGCTCAGCATGGATCTGA
>NW_019175904.1:0-2934 GCF_002260705.1 Seriola dumerili
TTTTTTTTTTTTTTGTGTGCCACCTCAGAAAATATTCCTCTGTGCGTTACGTCCCGTTAGGATAAGGTGCATTCCTTCCAAAAGCCACATAGCCCCCAAAAAATCTCGACGCTCAAGCGCTGGAAATAAACCTGGGAAATAAGACTGGCGCACTTTTCACTCCAAAGGGTAGAAAACTCTGGTTAAATGCGGTCCAACAATTACACACGCGCGGAAACAAATTAAGGAAACCCTTTTAGTCCAAAACAAGTCCGCTATTAATCCAAAATCTTTTTATTCACAACTATAATAAGAATTATATTCTCCTAGACAGAAGAGAGCCAGCACCTCCAGGTATTCTGACACGCACCGGTCTACATGTTAATGACGGTAATGTTGGAGAAAAAGAAACAAGAGTGGGATTTTTGCCCCCATCGTCCGCTCCTCACGATTCAGGCTGCACTTGGCTGATAAAACACCGTCCTCTCTCTCTGCTCTCTCCTCCTCTCCTCCTCCTCCCCCTCCCCCTCCTCCTCCTCTCCTCTCCTCCAGCCCCAAGTCTCTCTCGGCAGCTTTCATGGAGCAGAGACGCGCCTAGCGGCCTTGGAGGGAACTCCACAGCCACACGAGTTCATCCCCACCCCGCCCCCACCGCAGGCTGCTCTTAAAGATACAAGGGGATGCGAGACTTACCCGTGTGTGTGCCTTTCAGGGGAGAAATGATGGGCCATGCATGATAAATTATATTGGTCTTGTTACAAATAAATAATACAGGGAGAGAGATCTGAGTAATATAGAGGCTAACAGCTGTAGGAAAAAACTCTGACCAATTGGCAAAACCAAATTATGAAAAATATGAAATAAATGAATTAAAGTAATTAAAACATTGGATTATATTATTATCTTATTATAGACAGTATTGTTTGTAAAAACCCTCCAATCTGTAGGCTCCAGAATATGATACCCTCTGTACCATGAGAAGAATAAGAATAAAACTCCCAATAAAAACCTTAGAGGAAAAAAAAGAGATAGAAAGAGAATAACTTTACAAGCTAATGAAACTGCAAACATATAATGAAATACACAGGACTGAAACTAATGATTATAATCATTATCAATTAATCAGAAAGTCATCCAGTCTAGTCTACAATGCCAGAGGTCAGCAGCCCTAGGTCTGCCGCTTACACACGACCCGACTCCCAAAGTCCCCTGTTTTCTCGACCCATTTGTCCACTCCAACCTCCTCCTAATGAAGCTGATTTCATCACTTTGTTAAATTGCATCGTCCTATTAAACAAAACTAAACTAGTCCTTTACTCTCATCATAGTTACTGTGGCTGTTAGAGGAAGTAAAAGTAAAACATAGCTACATCAGACAACCTGTGGGTTTGTTTGTTTTTTTACAGGGTGACTGTCTCATCCAAAACCCAAAGAGACTTTCTTAATTATCCCATAAAACAAAGATCTTGTTCTTTGTATATATATATATATATATATATACAAAGAACAAGATCTTTGTTTTATGGGATAATTAAGAAAGTCTCTTTGGGTTTTGGATGAGACAGTCACCCTGTAAAAAAACAAACAAACCCACAGGTTGTCTGATGTAGCTATGTTTTACTTTTACTTCCTCTAACAGCCACAGTAACTATGATGAGAGTAAAGGACTAGTTTAGTTTTGTTTAATAGGACGATGCAATTTAACAAAGTGATGAAATCAGCTTCATTAGGAGGAGGTTGGAGTGGACAAATGGGTCGAGAAAACAGGGGACTTTGGGAGTCGGGTCGTGTGTAAGCGGCAGACCTAGGGCTGCTGACCTCTGGCATTGTAGACTAGACTGGATGACTTTCTGATTAATTGATAATGATTATAATCATTAGTTTCAGTCCTGTGTATTTCATTATATGTTTGCAGTTTCATTAGCTTGTAAAGTTATTCTCTTTCTATCTCTTTTTTTTCCTCTAAGGTTTTTATTGGGAGTTTTATTCTTATTCTTCTCATGGTACAGAGGGTATCATATTCTGGAGCCTACAGATTGGAGGGTTTTTACAAACAATACTGTCTATAATAAGATAATAATATAATCCAATGTTTTAATTACTTTAATTCATTTATTTCATATTTTTCATAATTTGGTTTTGCCAATTGGTCAGAGTTTTTTCCTACAGCTGTTAGCCTCTATATTACTCAGATCTCTCTCCCTGTATTATTTATTTGTAACAAGACCAATATAATTTATCATGCATGGCCCATCATTTCTCCCCTGAAAGGCACACACACGGGTAAGTCTCGCATCCCCTTGTATCTTTAAGAGCAGCCTGCGGTGGGGGCGGGGTGGGGATGAACTCGTGTGGCTGTGGAGTTCCCTCCAAGGCCGCTAGGCGCGTCTCTGCTCCATGAAAGCTGCCGAGAGAGACTTGGGGCTGGAGGAGAGGAGAGGAGGAGGAGGGGGAGGGGGAGGAGGAGGAGAGGAGGAGAGAGCAGAGAGAGAGGACGGTGTTTTATCAGCCAAGTGCAGCCTGAATCGTGAGGAGCGGACGATGGGGGCAAAAATCCCACTCTTGTTTCTTTTTCTCCAACATTACCGTCATTAACATGTAGACCGGTGCGTGTCAGAATACCTGGAGGTGCTGGCTCTCTTCTGTCTAGGAGAATATAATTCTTATTATAGTTGTGAATAAAAAGATTTTGGATTAATAGCGGACTTGTTTTGGACTAAAAGGGTTTCCTTAATTTGTTTCCGCGCGTGTGTAATTGTTGGACCGCATTTAACCAGAGTTTTCTACCCTTTGGAGTGAAAAGTGCGCCAGTCTTATTTCCCAGGTTTATTTCCAGCGCTTGAGCGTCGAGATTTTTTGGGGGCTATGTGGCTTTTGGAAGGAATGCACCTTATCCTAACGGGACGTAACGCACAGAGGAATATTTTCTGAGGTGGCACACAAAAAAAAAAAAAA
>NW_019175905.1:0-409 GCF_002260705.1 Seriola dumerili
TTATCACGTTTTTTATGCCTTACTATACTATGACGTTTTAATCACGTTTTTTATGCCTTATTAAACTATGACGTTTTTATCACGTCTTTTATGACTTGCTATACTATGATGTTTTTATTATGTTTTTTATGCCTTACTATACTATGATGTTTTTATCATGTTTTTTATGCCTTACTATACTATGATGTTTTTAAAAAGTTTTTTATGCCTTACTGTACTATGATGTTTTTATCACGTTTTTATACTATGACGTTTTTTTGAAATTTTTTATGCCTGACTGTACTATGACGTTTTTATCACGTTTTTTATGCCTTACTATACTATGACGTTTTTATCACGTTTTTTATGCCTGACTTTACTATGACGTTTTTTTCACGTTTTTTATGCCTTACTATACTATGACGTTTTT
>NW_019175905.1:536-1450 GCF_002260705.1 Seriola dumerili
ATGCCTGACTGTACTATGACGTTTTTTTCACGTTTTTTATGCCTTACTATACTATGATGTTTTTATCACATTTTTTATGCCTTACTATACTATGATGTTTTTATCACGTTTTTTATACTTTACTATACTATGTCGTTTTTTTGATATTTTTTATGCCTTACTATACTATGACGTTTTTATCATATTTTTTATGCCTCACTATACTATGATGTTTTTTTCACGTTTTTTATACTTTACTATACTATGTCGTTTTTTTGATATTTTTTATGCCTTACTATAGTTTTTTATGCCTTACTATACTATGATGTTTTTATCACGTTTTTTATACTTTACTATACTATGTCGTTTTTTTGATATTTTTTATGCCTTACTATACTATGACGTTTTTATGAAATTTTTTATGCCTTACTATACTATGACGTTTTTTTGAAGTTTTTTATGCCTGACTATACTATGACGTTTTTATCACGTTTTTTATGCCTTACTATACTATGACGTTTTTAATGCCTGACTGTACTATGACGTTTTTTTCACGTTTTTTATGCCTTACTATACTATGACGTTTTTTTCACGTTTTTTATGCCTTACTATACTATGGCGTTTTTATGAAATTTTTTATGCCTTACTATACCATGACGTTTTTATCACGTTTTTTATGCCTTACTATACTATGACGTTTTTTTGAAATTTTTTATGCCTGACTATACTATGACGTGTTATCACGTTTTTTATGCCTGACTTTACTATGACGTTTTTATCACGTTTTTTATGCCTTGCTATACTATGACGTTTTTTCGAAATTTTTTATGCCTGACTATACTATGACGTTTTTATCACGTTTTTTATGCCTTACTATACAATGACGTTTTTAATGTCTGACTGTACTATGACGTTTTTTTCACGTTTTTTATGCC
>NW_019175906.1:0-122 GCF_002260705.1 Seriola dumerili
CAGCAGCACCCCCTTGCTCCATCTTTCGAACTGTTGCCATCCGCGTGACACTACTGTCCGGCCCCATTCACCAAAAATAGTGTAAAGTTTTCATTTGTACCACAAGCCATTAAGCTCTTAAA
>NW_019175907.1:0-121 GCF_002260705.1 Seriola dumerili
ATCTTCAAGAGCTGCAGACCGCCTTTTCTGTTCATGCAGCAATTCTTCGTCGATGTCATCAACTGGACGTCTTCGGGGCTCTACACAGGAGACCGTTGCTGTGGGCTGACTCGAGGAGTGC
>NW_019175908.1:0-198 GCF_002260705.1 Seriola dumerili
ACAAGCCTTACTTGTACAAAATCAGTTTGGACTAAATTAATTTGTACCACAGATACAGCCACAGATACAGCCGAATCAACTTCAAATACGGTAATTTTGTTCAGTAGGTTTTGTTGCACTTAATCCACAGCTAGTTTATGGACAACAGCGAGCACGGTAAGGAAGGACAAGAGGAAATTTGAATTCAAACTTTCAACA
>NW_019175909.1:0-108 GCF_002260705.1 Seriola dumerili
TCAGGTTAAAATCTTTATTAAAAAATTAATTATAGTGTTAAATCATGTTTCGGCTTAAAAACTTTATTAAAGAGTAATCATGTCCCAAAAGTAATAAATAACAATCAT
>NW_019175910.1:0-116 GCF_002260705.1 Seriola dumerili
AAATACACTAAGACAAAGTAGCTCCTGAAGAATCAGATCAAAGAATCTGTCAGTTTCACAGAGAAAAGAAGACGAGCTCTGATTTTATATTTTGCTTCAGTAAGCAGAAAGTGTGT
>NW_019175911.1:0-106 GCF_002260705.1 Seriola dumerili
TTTAGGCCTTGCACACTCGTGACCATCGATACCAATATTCATAGCGATGCGGTTTATTTTTTATTTTCATTCCTGGCATCTTTTTATCAAATCGCAAGTGCTGACG
>NW_019175912.1:0-280 GCF_002260705.1 Seriola dumerili
CAATGGCATCTGTCACCTTTACCAAATAAACAAATATTTCATTAAAAAATGACAGCAACCAGAACCATTATTATTTTGAAAGGACTCTTGTATGCTGCTGCCCCACTGTACTTGATGGAATTCTATAACCTATACAATGATCAATCACTTTTATAGGGGATCACTGTAACATTATCATCACCACTGTAATTTGATACCGAACCTTCAGTCTCTCTTTGTAGAGCACTTCAGCAGTCTCCAGGATGCTGCTGCCAGTAGTCACTGTGTCCTCAATGATCAG
>NW_019175913.1:0-142 GCF_002260705.1 Seriola dumerili
AACCAGGAGAACCCAGAATTCAACCAGGCTGGAGAACGGTTCTGTGGACAAGATAAATATAATTGAAAAACCATTAGTTCTGATCCAGTGATGTGATTGGACAGAGTCAGAGTCATGGATCACTCCTCTTCACAGATGTTCT
>NW_019175914.1:0-142 GCF_002260705.1 Seriola dumerili
AGGTAAAACTCTGTATTTCTGTTTTTGGTTGGTTTTTTTAAAGATCATAAATTACGAGCTGACATATTTTTTTTCAACACTTCAAATTCAAATTGCATTAACTTCAACATGCAATTGGTTGTAGTGCTGGACAAAATAATCT
>NW_019175915.1:0-116 GCF_002260705.1 Seriola dumerili
TCCCTTTAGACAATTAACTTTTAAGAAAATTACTAACTGGATAAAATCTCCAGCAGGATAAAACATGTCCAGTGTCTGGAAGGTGACTCCATCTTTACCTCCTCGAAGCTGGAGCA